>NC_090870.1:0-15960 GCF_036669935.1 Montipora foliosa | reverse complement strand
GTACAGGGTCATGGTCAGTACCTCCAGAGGCCATGGACAAGGAATATAGGTATAAGTGCTGCTATAGCGGCTCTGTGGTGTGTACTAGTGGTCCTGCCGAAACTCGGATACACCATTGGTATCTGTAAGTCTGTGTTATGGCCCAACAACTTCTATGTGGAATTTTGGGTTTAATAAGTTGATTCTGTCAGCCAATGTTTTCGGGTTCCATCCTCGGAATATAGAAGGCATGGTGCATTGTTTTAGCGTGAGGTCTATTTCTGGCTCATAAAGAGTCAGTTGATGTGAAAGTTTGCAACGCTTTCATGGTGAAATGCTATAATCTTTTCTCTCTGGCTGTTCCGGCTGCCGAAGTTATTTCATATCGCCGAGATAACCGTGGGATTTGGGAGGAAGAGTTTCTTCGAGCGGTTTTTGTGTTCTAACTCAGGAATTTGGCGCGTAAGAGTTAGAGTACTGGCGTTTCCCTTGAGACTTGCGAGGAGTCGGTGCCATGGGGCGGTCTAGTGAATACCAACATGCAGACTGTCTGTGTCAATCTGATGCCCTCGGGTGTGGTTGGGCGGCGTTTATTCATCTACCAATTGGCAGATCAAGTGGGTTTAGAGTTTTTTCGAGGGATAATGAAAGGAATTGGATATAGCGGACTAAGGAAGAATTTATTTGCATTAGCTAATTGGGTGGAGTCGCTTCCCCTTGGTTAAAAAACTGCCGTTTGGATGCACTCGGTGTATAGCCAAGTTCGTAGTGTGTGTCTGGGAGGAGAAGGGAGTAAGAAACCGCGGCAGCTGTGCTCTGTTACGAAACACCTGTTTAAGCTGGTTTCGCACAGAAATTTCAGCAGTTGGAATTGTCCTAGGTCAAATCTGGGGAGAACGGAAGCCGATGCTCCCTCCCGCAGGGTTGTCCCGTCGGGATGCTATGTTGTCGAATAGAGCTTGGAATTTTATTTCACTGAGGCGGGATTTTGGAGTGAGACGGTGGGGCATACGATCGACTTAATGGCTTTGGCGATTCCAATGTAGTTGTTAAGGATAATCTCCCTCTCCCTCATTTCACTCCGTTTCCAGTAGAGGGTCTCAGGGTGGTTAATTTTTTTTCTCAGGATTTGGGTTTGGCTGAGAATATGTGTAATCCTTATGTTTTTCCCACCGTTGGATCTGATTTCCCTGGTTCTACGTTATTTGTTTGGATTCAGGTTGTCGTTTTCAAATCATAGTCCCATAATTACATCCTCAGGCCTTACTGGTGGCCTGAATTAGTGGCAATGTTCGTATGCCGTATTCTCCTTGGAGAGCGATGGAAATAGGCTACACCATTCTAATTCCCCAAAAGGAGGGTATTGCCCGGCTGAGTGCGAGTATAAATTCTGGCGCACATTTAGAGTACGCGTTTAGAAGTTTTCATAGAGTAACGTTATTAGCTTATTTATTTGGGTTTTCAGTCACTGTGCCGAGAGTTCCCCTCATAATCTTTACGCCGTCCCTGTGGCGTGTCAACCGTTGTTTTTATGCCAATGATGAGCATTTTCGCTAATTTGCCAACAACTGCTGTGTAGGCTCGGGTTTCAAGTAGAGGGGGCTCTGGCTGGCGATCGGGTTCGCATTGACCAGGAAATGATTGCTGGGAAGAATTGGATGAAATTAGCAAAGCAACGGGGCTCGTCAAGTTATTGTAGGCAGAAAAGATTTCTTTAGCAAAGGAATTGGTGTTCATGTTTTATCGTCCAAGGTCTCCGGCAAAGTCCTTGGAATCGGCGATTCATGGTGACAGAGTTGAAGTTCCTTTGGTTTGGTAAGGCGATCGTATTGGAATGACTCAAGTACAGTGTGCTGGTTGCACGGTTGGGGTGCCTGTGACATGCCCGAAAGAGGCTTGCCTTTTGTGTACGGTCGATTCTCTGATGGGGAATTGCGGATCGCACGATCTTATCCTTTTGAACATGGTAGAGGCGCTGAATGGCATTCATTTTTGTAATATTTGGCAAACCCTGCAACCCATTGTACGGTAAAGAGAGTACTTAGCTGATATAAAGTAAGAACAGCTTAAGGCCAGGGTTGTGCCCGGTCTCTGCCGAGCCTTGTGTATTTTTTGGAAGATCTCGCGTATTTCATGCATGTATACATGCACAGTTTTAAGTCTTTGGCGCTTACCCCCTAGTTATATTTATATTCTGGAAGGGATCATGCTGTGTTCAGGCCTTATTTTTGTGCTGGTGATAGGGCTTCATATGTACTTGGTTTTAAAAACGGTGGATATAAGGCGTTTTTCCGATAACTCGGGTCTTCTATTTAACCATAGTGTGGACAAAGACCCTGAGATCTGGTGATCCCCATGTTTTTTGCTTTTAAGATGGCGTCGCAAAAGCAGGATTTGCCCGGTAGCGGGAATTGAGCTCTATTTTCGATCTGTAAGTGTTTGGCTTTAAGACTGGACCCTGTTTTTCTGTTCCGCTCGGGTGTGTGGAGCGCCGAGGTCCGGCAGTTTCCTCGGAGGCTCTCAGTTCCGCAGCATTTCAGGGTGTCAGGCTAAATGAAATACAAGTTGTCGTTAGATAGTGCTTTTGGAAGCAGGCGTATCACCTTACATGGTTTCTCGATACGTGGGGCTATGGGCGGTGTGTGTGCTTGTGGCTTTATCTGTGTGTTAGTTTGCATGAAATAATACAGATCATATAGGAGGGAAGAGCATAAAAACTGTTCTTCATTATAATATGTTTCGGGCAGGTTTTGAACCCTGGCTGGTGCGTGCATCGCGTTTGGTCAAACAATGGATCCAGCGATAGGTGGAGAATATAGCCGCTTTAAATAATTTATGTGGTTTACCCAGGCTTTCTAATGATAAATATATGGTAAAAATGATTTTATACCAAATATTCTTGACTCGAGTTGTCATAGTATAAGTTTGGAAGGAGTATCACACTGTGCTGAATATTAAAGATATGGTAATCATGACCTGGCTGTTGGTTTATGGGGTGTCGGGACATGATGTCCGGGCAAGACCAATAAAGGGTTTGGGAAGGCCAGAGTGGTCTGCCACTCCCTTATTCCAAAAACAATACCCAGGGAGAAAATAATACACTATTTAAAGTCAATTTATGTTCTGAATTGGCTCACCTGGGGACTTAAGGAGATGGTGTATATAAAGGATATTATTCATAGTGCTTAACACTCCCGACTCGAATTCTGGGCAGAAACTTTTTTCGCACCCACCCTCCCCACCCGGCGATGAAGACGGCTCCAGCTCCCGACGACTTTTTGTCGTCCGCTCTGGCGGTGGTTTTTTCCCAGGCCAGAGTAGTCTTCCACTCCTTATGTCCAATAACAATACCCAGGGCGAAAAGATACAACTGTTTCCCAGAATTACCTGTAGGGCTTTTAGCCAATGAGAAGACAGATGGTAACGACATGTTATAATAAACATAGCTAGTTGGACAAACACAACAGCACGCCCTTAAGTGCGTGTCTTCGTTTTTGTCCATTTCCTTTGCCGTCGTCTGCCAAACAACAACGTGAAATAGCCAAAATTTGAGTTTTTATTCACAACAAGTCGTCCACACTGGGGAGAAATTTTCATTTTTCCTCCCCTCAATTAAGCGGCCGTCCAGACCAGTGTCATTCTTGAGGATACCACCCCCTTTTCCTATTAAAAAGGTTTGAGATAGTCCACGAAGTGATTACCAAAACGCGAATTGCAGCGACCATGCCAAATTAAGTTGGTGTTCACCCCATTCTTTAAATTAGGAGTTGGTTTGGGGCGAAGGATCCTATCCCTGCGGGTTTACCGTCGCGCCGGCTGTAATTGCCACATTTATATTGGTGAAACCACTAGCCATTTCGCCACTCGCATCCGTGAACATCTCTTCTCCGACAAAAACATTTCCCACATTTTAAAGCACTTGAGAGGTTCTGAAAATTATCGCTCCCGGTGTTCAGAAGACTGTTTTAACAATCCTCGACTCGTCTTTCCACACACGTGTCCAGTTGAAAATCAAAGAAGCCATGCATATCCCTTTGGGAACAGCCTCTTTTAAATTCCCAAGTCAAACATCTTAATTTAGTCGTCTTCATACTAAGTAGTTTCTTTTCTTAACCTAAACATTTTGGTTTTCTCTGTTTTGTTTCGTGGTTGGGTTGTTTTATTCTGTTCCTCAAAGCCTTCACTCCTTAATTATTCGTGTTATATCTCACGTTGTTACACTATTTATTGCTCAACGATTAGTTGATTTTCTCATTTGTCACACTATGACGATGGATGATGTTTTTCCATCCGAAACAGGTAATAATAAAGATTAAAACAAGTCTAACATGAATATTAAATCAAAAACAATCGTAGGGATCATCAAAAGACAGTATATCTTACTATCGTGCCTGCTATAAAGTGTTTGGTAATTAATATTTTGAAATGACGTCGTCGTTGCTGTCGCCGTCGTCGTTTGCTTAATTCGTATTTGATAATCGTCGCGGAAACTTTCGCGCCATTTTTTGGCGTAGTCTACCATAATTTAGAAGTTTCACTATTAATTTGTTGAAAAACGCTCCAAAAGGGCTTGCTGTCCCCGCTTTGTTGTTTTTTGTCCCGCCATATGCTGTGCCGAAGTAGAATGTAAATGCGGAGTACAGTGTAATAGCCCACTTTCGTTGATATTTAAACTCGGTCCCTAAACCAAAGGCATCATCTCTAGGCTCTGGTGAATAAACTCATACAACTCCTTGTATTTATTCCCCAGAGCCTCGAGATGATGTCATTTGCTTAGACGAGAATTATTCATATATCGAAATTGGGCTAGTTTTAATTTGTTTTGCGCATACAACTTTTATCAGCACATTGAAAAAAAAAAGAACTTTTTAGGTGCGACAGATCCTTTTCATTTCGCCGACCACGTGGACCAAAGGAAACAGAGGGCTTCTGGCGACGAGAATGGTATTCTATCCAGCTTGATGGCGATTGGGTACCTTCCATCCAGCGTTAAAATAGTGATCACGAAATGGCTTCCCTGAGACGGTTGACAGGATCGTAGTGAGCATTGAAATCACCAAGAAGTACGAGCGCATTTTGGGGATTAGACAAAGCCCTATCAACGCTAACAATTGCAATTTCGTAAGAAAATTAATGTTCGTCTTAGAGCATTTACACAAGGTGAACCGTAACAGACATCCCCAAAAAAGTAAGTGCATTAATCTTCATTTCTATACCATAACAGTTTCAGCCCAGTAGATCTTCTGAATAAATTCAGGATGACACTGAGAAACTCAACACCTCCTTACTCGGGGGGGGGGGGCCTCCCACCCCTTACGTATCCAAGCGCATAATAAGATACAATATCCTGGAATGTCCAAAGAATCTACTTGAAATTGAATAAATTAACCATTTCTCCGAGAGATACTACAAGTATCAAGTTTCTGTTTCAAATTATTGATGACAAGCTCATCAAATTTTATCGGCTATGTTTAAACCCCGAACATATAGCGTGGCCACTCAAAAATGAAGAACTAGGTTTAGGGTTCCCGTATTATCAGGCTCATTAGTACAACCGCCTAACCACAAAAAGGTAAAAAATGATAACTGAGATATGACTGGTAACTAAAATAAAAGTTAAGTAGAGACAACAGCGCAAATACATTTAATTAACGAGAAATCGTTCAAAACAGACTATCGCCGCCCTATAAACTTCTACGGTAACCCCATTATATATATAAGGCGAATAGAAGAAATAGTAAAATAGCTCACCTCCTGCGGCTGCTCAAGTGTATAGAGAAATTATGAGTGCAAGAAAAATGACAAAACATATCAGAACAGGGTTAATACTTTTATAAACTATGCAACTGCCAAGACTCTTGGGGCTCCAAAATGCCATAAACCTAATGAGAAATAATTTGCTAAACTTCATTTAGCGGGCAATTCGGGTAGAGCGGGTATCTTGTAGTTTAATCTTCCGACGGGATGTAGCGACGAATCTCGTCCGTCAAACATGTAGAAAATACTTTACCGTCGATCGTCCACACCTGGTATCTTTATGCTCATATTTCTTGCCATCTGTAAAAGTTTTCGGTTAACAAAAGTAAGCTCTATCGTAAACTGATGAAACCATCCCCTCCAGCGCCACTTTCGTGGCCCTCAAAACCCTTAACATTCTTTACTTCACCATGTATCGCAAGCACGGCTGGCATGTTGTCTTTTCCGTCTAACCCTGTGGGCTCTATCAATCTCCCCAGCGTCAAATTCTAACCCATCTCCCCAAAGAAGAACTCTAAAACTTTCTTAGGCAAGAAAGGTTACGTTTTTACAACGTTGGCCGTGTAGCGCTTATATTTTAAACAGAATTAACTGAACAGAGAGTGTTGTGTAAGGTGAATTGCTATATTTCTATCCCATATGAACCATGTGAGCGTTAGCCCCTACCTGATGGACCTGGCTCACACCAGGACATGTACAGAGAGAAACTCTGACCATGGTGGGAAAATAAGTCCTTCATGGATCCTGTCTTTCATTCTGATATGTTTACAAATCATACCGCTTCTAGCCCCCACACCCCCAACTACTTGTAGTTTTCATTCTCACCAACATTTCATTGATATGCATCGGTTTATTCCCGGTAGCATGGATTTCTTCCCTTTGGAACACTTTCCGCGTTTCATCAATAGGGATTGGCACACTTGGTATTCCGAACTCCATCGGCCTATCTTTCGCCACAATTCTAACCTGATGGGACAACGAGAGTCAACTTGATTTCATTTTTTACATAATGGCTTCTTAAGATCGTCCATAAAAAGCAAATGATTAAACATTCCTTTCCCGTCGCCAGAATCATATCCCGCCTTTACTTTTCGTAGCATGCTCATGCGGTGTTCAGTTTAGCTTTGGATCACACGCAAGGTTATGTCATCGCGGCGGGTTCATTATCCAGCGCCATACACGAAATTCGTGAGTTGGAAGCAGAGATGCTAAGGATGTTCTGTAATGATGTCGAAGTAGAGCCGGTCCTTGAGGTCTCACTGTGGATACGTTTGGGGATATACACTACACCGAGGCGTTTGGACTAGACACCAGAGATTCTGCACTCCAATATAGGCTCTTGCAGAGATTGACTCCTAAGCAGATCTATAAGAAGCAGGAGACAATCGTGATAAAAAATAAGAGGCAGTATGGCGGAAATATAATGGAGATCGAAAAGGGGTTACGTGCACATCCCTTAGTTTTTCACGACCACAGGCAAAATGGGCGAAGGAGTGAGATATAAGTACCACAAGGCAACTTGCGGATCTAACGCGCAAATACGAAAGGGAGAACGTTACTCATGCGCTATTTCTTTGATCGAGCTAAAGTTCCCTTTTGCTTCGTACGCTCTGCGATAACATTCTGTGAGCGGCACAAAATCACAGAAGAAACGCCAGCGTTAGACTTCGTTTGATTCAGCTTTACACAGATCGAAAGCATTAATTGTTTTTTCTTTTTTTCTTCAGAATTTGATTCATTTAACTTGAAATTTTCTTCTTCGATTTCCCCCCCCCCCACCCTTTAAAACAATTTTGTTAAAACCGCGCATCGATGGCTCAGTTTGGTTGAGCATCGGCTGTCACTCGGGAAGTCGCGGGCTTCGAGCCCCGGCCAAATCAACCCCAGGATCTTAAAATAACTGAGGAGAAAGTGCTGCCTTTGTAAATTTCAATCTGCAAATGGTTAGAACTTTCAAGTCTTCTCGGATAAGGACTATCACCGTGGGCCCCGTCTCACAAATATCTTCTATATTCATAAGTTACCCCGTGGGATGTTGAAGAACCCAAGCAACTATTCCGAGACGAGTAGGGGATCAAGTCATCCGGTGTTTGTGGCTGTCCCTGTTCGCTCCAGCCAGAAGTGCCTGCTTGTGGTGATGTCTCTAAAAAGGCTTGTTCTGTAATGAGGCATACCTGAGCAGACAACATCCACAATTAAAAAAGGGATTTTGCCGAGTGCTGGAACTAGTAGATGTAGATGTAGATGGTAAAACGACTGTGCTTGCCGCAAGAGCTAGATTGATCACATCTGAGCCCCAAGGAATCGTATTTGACAAAATCGTTATTGACACACACACTGAGTGTACGCTTATGATTTAATATTAATTCCTTACTGTTTTGTATAGTGCTTCCAATCCTTACTTTTTTCCTTTTTTTTACACAAGCTTAATACAATGTATAATTATTTTATGATCAAAAAAATAGCGATAAATGATAAAAATACAATAATAATACTACTACTACGATAAGAATAATCGTTATACCCCATATTATGATCATTATTATGTTAGTCTTATTATTATTCTTATTGTTATTATTATAAGTGATTTTGAGAAACCCATACATTTTATAAAAAACTAGCGATATAATGTTACAATTTCCGACTTCCTCGGTGGCGTTCTCATGACGCCATTTAACAGGGTGTTGGAAATGAATATTTCCGAGTAATTTCATCCAGATTATGCATAAGTAAAGAAGAGCGAGACAAAGACATCGAGCGCGATAGAATCTGTTTGCAAGTTCAGCCGTGGTCTTAATTGTTTGATGTAAAGCATTTCGTTAACGGCACAGTCCCAATTTGTTCGTATGCATTTCCTTCAACACTCTAAAGCAGCTGAGGAGTTCCTCAGGGACAGCACCCACGTGGTCCTTGATCATAATGTCTTGCCCACAGAAGATGACTCATTATTATGGCCATCATGCCGTGTATGATAAACAATGGCCAACGTGTGTAAGCCAACAGCTACCTCTGCATCCGTCTGCTCAGGTTTATATTAAAATTGGTACAATTAACGCACTGTTGCATTAAGCCAGCTTGTGTGCTCTTGGCCAATTTTTTCGACTGACAAAGACGGGTTAGACTGTAGTTTTTGGAGCTTGAGACTTTAGATCTTTGAACTGAAATACTTAAGTGTATGACCAACCGTGTCACGTCATTCCCACCCTTTCTACCCGAATTCCTGCGATGGATGCTTGTCAGTAACTCATTAGTTGACAAAGTCGGGATTAATGGTAGAGTTGATAATTGTTACGGTTTACTCTGCAAAAGTGAGAACAGGGACTTTAATCGTTCACACCTCATCTGCGGACACACAGATGATGACAAACGGTACGCGGGATCCAGCATAAGTTGTATAAAGCTTTCGTTTGTATTGGTTGTCGACGTGTTATGATAGCGGAGAACATTAAAAACCAGTACTGTGTAAGCTTCACGTAGACCTGTAATCTCGATCGTAAACATCTCTTTAAGATGACCTTGTTGATCTGCTTCAAGCGTGGCCACCAGGGAAGTTGTCCCAGTTTAATGGTTCCATGTAGAAGCAAATTGACTTGATAGCCATGAGGTCCTCCCCTCGAGCCTTTGCTTGCTAACATTTTTAATGGTGTCATCAGTGGAAGAAAAACTATAACTGGAACAAAAGCTCTCAACAGCTTATTAACCGCAAAATTAACTTTTGACGACACTGTCACGGTTATGCCTGATATAACTACAAGCTTCGGACTTCCTAAACACTTCAAAACCACGCCCATCCGCTGCTGCCTGTTTTAGGCCTTTCCAGTTTCTGCTCGGCAGAACTTTTTAGCAACTTTTAGGATTTTGAGGACCTTTTTTGTCAGAGAGCATTTTCGGCAACTTTCCGAAAAACTAGCACTTTTTGGTACACTTTTGGGCTATTTTGAAAACCAAAATGCTTAATATCCCCCTTTTTTCATAAATACTGATAACAGTTGAAAATGTGTCTTGGTTAAAAATTCTACACAGCTTTTCCTAGTAAAACTCATATTTTTACCCTTTGCATGGGTATCATGTGGACGTGGTAAATTAATTACGAGAATTGGGTTATGGGTAGCCTCAACCTCGTTGCCAGGGCTTTTCCCTGTCTCGCGGGGGCGCCCCCCACGAGAAGGGAAAAGCCCTGGCGAAACGAGCTTGTTTACACTTAACTGTCTAACTTTTTGTAACTCACCACTTTAGATTCAACTAAAGTTTGCCTAATTGTTGTAACTAATGTACTTAGTGGTACTGTATGTTGATTATAAAAACAATTGTTATTAAAATTATATCTGCTGTATTAAACAGATAAAAATATTCGAGCAACTTTACAAAGTTTTGAGGCAACTTTTTGAGTAACTTTATTGCTGTTTCTTCTTAGCAACATTTTAGCTTTTTCGGAGCAGAATCTGGAAAGGCTTTAGTCATTTTTACCATGCATTGAAACAGGATAAATGTTTTGTCCCTTATCTCGGCACCCACCTCATAAAGTGCGAGCCCCAAATCGAAACTAAGGGGTCTACGTGAAGCCTACCAGTAAACTGGTGTACTTCTCCCTACCATAGTCACATCGACAAACCGATACAAACGAAGACTTATTAACAAACTATAGCTTGACCGCCCTCTCGTTTGTCCTCATCTCTACTACCTATTCCTCGGAGGGTGTGAACGCTTATAAGTCCCTGTTCTCACGTTTGAAGTACCCACCACACCTATCAACATCTACCATTAATACCTTTTGTCAGCTCAAGAGTTACATGACCAGCATCAATCGCAGGCATCGGTGGAAATGGTGGAAAACGACCGTGAGTTGGGTACTCGTACCAGTTTAAGGACCAGGGCCCAGTTGTTCAAAAGCCGATTACCTCTAATTCCAAGCTGAAAAATGAGCCAAAGGTTATGATCCACCCACGCGGGTGCTGTCCCATGAAGACCGTCCTTAACCTGCTTAATCCCTTAATTCCGGGTAACATTCTTCCTTGCAACTTGTCGCGCGACACTGCTGCGTTGCCAAGTTGAGATGGTGTTGTTGACATCTGGGGGCGCGCATTACAACCCTCTTTTGCGCACCAAATTTTATCTTGCAAAAAGTACACGCCGCTACTCACTTTTGTGCAACATGAGAATTGGTTGCGCAAGAATGTGGTAATACGCGCAACAAACCATCTCAACTGTGCAACGCAACATTTTTTGCACGACAAGTTGCAGAGAAAATCTGTTATGCCCTTATACTGTGCCTTTAGAGTGCTGAAACAAAGGCACGGAACAAAGTGACTGTTTGCCGTTAACGAAATGCAATTAAGACCACTCTGATCGCTGCAAACAGATCTAATCCGTGCTTAAGAGAGTCTTTTGGCCGTGTTTTCACGACAAGCCGTTGTCTCGCTTAACATTCCTGAAAATGGTTTTGTTTTCAGACTTTGTATCAGCGACTTAAAACAGATACGTTGTTTTCACAGGTAAGAGTCAATCAGGATTCGCACACTTGCCAATATATGCAATAATAACAATAATAAAAATAGCACAACTATTGTATTTGCCGATTTGGACAACCGCAAGCGACTCCTCATTGGTTGAAAGTAATTGGCCACTCCGCTTAAGCTAAACCTGGTTTTTGGGTGGCTTAAATGTAATTATAATTCTATTGAAAATTTGCCGACTCACTTAACTATAAGCGAGTTGGGAAATGGAAACTGTTTTTTTTTCACGGAATTTTCGTTATTGTCCACTGCGCTAAGCGAACCTGCCAAACCGCTGCTGAAACACACAGCCTTTGTCTAACTCATCTTCACTTATACAAATTTGGAGTATTTTATATCTCTTATGAACTCGCATATTTCATTTCCAACTCCTTGATACATGGCTTCATGAAGTAAGCCGAAACGGTCGGAAATTTACCACTAAATCGCTAGTTTTACAATGTCTATTATTTAGTATGGCAGTATATCAAACTTCGGATGCCCAGACCTATTATGCTTGAATTGCGCGGCAAACCGTCAACCAATCAATGCATATGAACTAAAAATATAATACATAATAACAACGCTAAAATGACTAATTCTAACGTATTTGTATAAAAACTGAAAAACTAATATGTAAATATGTATCTTTAAAAAACTAAATCATGATGAAATGGTATATGCTATGAATCATATATGAAACTGCGGATATGACAATTCCAAGTGAAGCTATAAATCATTCGCAGTCGGAACACAATTTTTACAACATTGCGTCTAGAGTAAGCCAGAAAAAATCAGGACTTCAAACGGGTTTGAACCCGTGACCATCGCGATTCCGGTGCGACGCTCTAACCAACTGAGCTATGAAGCCACTGACGTTGGGAGTGTCATTTGTGGGTCCGGCTTCTCTACACAATTGTAAAAATTGCGTCTCATAACTGCGAAGATCATAGCCTTCACTTGATTTCATATCGCGCATTTCATATATAAAAAGATCATTTCATATACCCTTCATCATTGATTCCATTCCTCACGGGACCATTAGAACCCACAATGACCAGCTCCCAACGTCAGTGGCTTCATTAGCTCAGTTTGTTAGAGCGTCGCACCGGAATAGCGAGGTCACGGGTTCCAAACCCCGATTGAAGTCCTGAATTTTTCAGCTTCTCTAACGCAGGTAGCAATTGCGTTCATAACTGCGAAGATCATAGCTTCAACTTGACATTGTAAATGCCGTCCATTTGATTATATTATTTTTTTATTATTAATTTGCGGTGTTACTGTTGTTATTTAGTTGGTTGGTTTACCTGGTTATTTGCTTGACTCCATACACCATCGTCTCATACAACATCAACGCGGTTAGTCCCTTCCCACAAACGTATCGCCACCTTGTTTATTAGTAGCATTCGTCTTAGAACATTTTTCTTTGCTGTCTACCTGTCATTATTTCCATCGAAAATCAAAAACTAAATGCCGGAAAAAATAACAATATTTCTGCTTTTTGATGGTAATTAAGTTGACAGCGGTTTTAAAATCGTCGAACCTAATACAGTACCCGCCCCAAATTCAAAAGACAAAACAAATCATCAGCTTAATAGTAATGCAACTAATGCAAAATACAATTAAATTAATTTATGAATAGATTTCGGCGCAACAATAGCACGCCGTTTGAAACCAAGTCTGTGCTCTGCTAACTGCCGTGTCGATTCCTCAATTAGCCGTGCCGCCGCTTAATGGTTTCAAACGGCGTGCTACTGCCAGTGCTTAAATCGGGGAATGACAATTTCATTTGAGTTCCGCACAGGTAATTAAAGCACGACGTTTGGAACCAGGGCCCCTAGTCTAAACTAATGTCTCTGAAGTATATATGAATGTTTGTTTTGCCAACAATGCATGATAATTACAAAGGCAATCAAAATAATATAATAGAACAGTCATTATAGAAAAAGTGATGGATATACAATAATTGTGGCGAGGAGACCCCAAGAAACCACCGGCCTTAAAGACAACGGTCCCCGTCATATGCTAATCATTAATCTAAATAATCTCACGCAATGCTTGTGCGTCATAACGAACGCAGATCATTTTTTTTTAAAGAAACCCTACAAACTCATATTTTTTCTTAAGTTATATAACTTAGATGACTTAATACTTGGATCCAGGAAGAGAGTTTCCAGATTTTTGGACCTTGATAAAGAATTGTAAATTTTATATATAGCTAGTGGCAAACCAAACACTGTAGCCGATAATTGTTGGCTGTTCTAATACCGCCATTGTGCAATTTGTTGGCTTGTTTTTAAAAATTCAAAAACATCGGAGGCAAAAACTGATTGTAATAATAAAACATAAACTTAGAAAATTTGAAATGAATTTATTGAAAAATGTCCATGATGCCTAGTTTCAGCAAATAAAGGAGCAGAATAACCTCGGTAAATCTGATTTGTTATTGCTCCGCAACAAGCACGCTTTATGCTCAAGTAAAATATCCTATTTAAATTGGAGACATATGCAGAAGACCAAGTGGAATTACAATAAGTGATCCAGGATAAATTAGTGAATTGTACAAGGCTACTTTGTGTTATTAGAAGAAGGGTAGAATCGAGATCAAAATTTAACACCAAACGGATTTTGCGCAATTTGCCTTTGATACAAAATACTTATATGTGACTCTTTCAGTAAGATGCTCATCACGAAAGACCCCCAAAATTTGAATACTTGGTTTTGTTTTTAGTAATTGAATTCCCAAAGAAGACTGTTACGAACATCATTAGAGCCATCCCCTGTTTTTTTTCGTTTACCGTCGAATGCTTTTCCCTGATATCTTGTTCGGGGTCCGAGTCGGATTGAAAAAAAACAAAAGCCCTAAAAAACAATCATAAAGCATTCTCGTAATACGGAGCCCTGGTACCCCCGCATAATAGCTGTGGAGCCAGGGTAAAACAACAAGACATGAACCCAAAATCAATAAGGCGGAAAAGCTGGTGACGGTTGTATGCAAATTAAGGACTGCGTGGAGACACAGGATTCAAACCACCGAAACGCCTAGGACTACAAATAAATAGCTTAAAAACTTCGTTAGCTTTTTTCTTTCTGCTTTTGAAAAGGCCAAAAATGGGGTTCGGTCGACGACCGAGGACGAAACACGGAGAAAAACAGGGGCTGGCCTTAGCTATTCTCTTCCTTGGTTTAAAGGTAACATAATTAGTCTTTAATAGTAACTGAGAGCTTGCTACCATTTCACCACATACTAATAATGCGCAGCGGTTTCAATTTAATACAGACTTGTACCTTTTTGGGCTTGAATGTGGAATAAACACATTGGTTTCAATCCCCAACAGTAAACCTAGAATAAATTGAGAAGAATGGGTATGAGCGTTACGTAATAATAAGAACAATAGTTGACCTCAAATGGAACCTTGAGGAACATCACATTTAATAGCCTGATTAAGAGAACATGTAGAATTAAAATTGAAAACTTTGTTGGCGACAAGTCATTTAAACTTTTACCGCTCAATAGCCCAGTGCCACGAATTTCAACACTGTTTCCAACTTGCCAAATAGGATTTGATGGTCAATGGTAATCAAATGCTGTAGAGGATCATGAAGAAACCCCCTGCAGTGGTCTCGTGCCGATCAATTGCAGATGAAAATTTGTTAATAAGGTGAATAGATTCAAAGAGAAGTAGAGTGGTTTTCCGAAAACCATATTGACAACATTAGTGCATGTCATATTTTTTAACAAACTCTATTAACGGATTGCACATAACTCTCTCAAAACATTTCGAAAAAGTCGAGAATACAGAAATAGGATTCTGTAAATTCACAAAAGACAGGGATCCTCAGTTTAGTTAACAGGGATTACATTTAGGCAAATTTTCACTTTGTCTTGGGATAGCCTTTACTACTAGCAGCGACTGATTAATAATATTCGCTAAAGATGACGAAATTAATTGAAAAGAGCTTTTGATTACACGCATTGGAATTGTTGTCCATAACCATGGGCTTTCCCATAAGCTGATCTGTTTAGAAATATTGTTCAAGTTCTAATTGTAGTAGTTTGCTTTTAGAGTAATAGGATTCGCATGTTTAATTCGTCCGATGAGGAATGAACGAAAATTTAGAAATAAACTTGCTGGTATAGCACTTAGCAATAAAGGCTTGGGCCACTATTAGGGTATAAAAATATTTACCAAATCTGTCAGCAATCACCTTGGTGAATCGTTGATGAACTATCCCTTCACGTATTAAAGGATTGGGCAATGAAGGCGTGCTCGTTGTTGTCTAATTTATCACTTCATTTCAATTTTCCCATGTTAAGGTCCTTTTTCAAACTTATGATCATAGAAGAAGCGTTTGGCCCTTGCTAAATATGTGGTTTGAGTTTATTTTTCGTATACGTCTGTATACGGTCGTTCACAAAGACTTACCGTTAGAAAATGAGTAGCTAGTTTGTTCCGATTTATAGATTTCAGTATGGGCTGGGTTAAATCAAGGAGACATAAACTTTTCTTTGGTTGCCTTTGATGCATTGTATTTGGAACATGGTAAATCAAATTGCCTCGAGTATTCATTTATGAATACTTGTAGGATTCATGTTTAGAAAGTTTCCAAACCAATCTGGCGTAAGAGATTCAGTGAATTTGTTTAAATTGTCTTCGTCTAAACGAGCGCTTTAAAAACTTTTCTTTCCGTGCTCACTTTGTGTGCGGCAAATCTTCATCATAAAAGAGCA
>NC_090869.1:73265371-73287928 GCF_036669935.1 Montipora foliosa | reverse complement strand
AACGGTTTATCGTCGTCTGTTCCCTTTGATAATCACATTTTCCTGTGACAGATCTTTCTTTCCACAATAAACCTGTGTACCATTTCCCCATTTGCTAATTAAGACTGGCATTGCTTTTGAAATCTATCTAACAAACTTTTTTCCCTGTAGCATTATGTCTCACAATTGTATTTTCGTAAATAAAACACATGTCCTCGATGCATATGGTGGAGTTTTGAAAGCCCGCATTGTGCCGAGGAATCACCCCGGCTTCTTTCGCCAACATCCCGACATAAGCGTCGTCAATCGTGTAATTAGGAATAGTGTTGAAACTGTCTACAAAGGAAAAGCCACCCGCATCTTGTGATTACATATACCCCGGACCATACACAGAAGTCCTGATAATGCGTTCCATTGTATTCCTCTTACAGTTACGAGCCATTTTCCTTTCCTTTGGACGCGAGGTGTTTTTTATATCAAGTGTCCAAGGTAGAAACTGTGTTTTTTCGGTGTCTGAGGGTTTTCCAAAGACTTTTAGCACCAGAGTGCGTTTTACAAACCAATCATCGTCAGCTTTGAGTAGGAAAGTAAAATTGCCAATAATTTCGCGGCCCATTCGAGCCCAATCTCTATCTTTCAGATTTTAGATTCCAGTAGGTCCTCGACGTAATCACCATCGGATCAAATCTCCATAGTGGGCCTCCTCCTGCAATAGCTTTTTGGAATGGCGGGTGTTGCGTGTTTGTCCAAGCATGAAGATTGTCTTCCAGCGAGGGTTTTAGTGAACTATCGTAACCCCATGTTTGCCGTAGATCTCTCCGCCCGTCGAAATAATAAGGACCTGAAGCTACTAGAATGAGAAGAAAGAGTATTGCTGCTGACAACGTGTTTCGAGTTAGATCAGATAACTCTTGTGTTTAAAAAGAGTCTCTAGCGTTTCTTCGGGAAGGTTTCTCCACAACGGATGCGTGTATGTAATGACCAGTTTCGTGTCATCCCTCGTCATCACGGGTTCAATTCTTGGGTATATGTGCACAGATCTAAGCTTCCTTGATCCTGCAGTGCTAGAAGAATAAATCTGCCCACGACTTCGTGCACTTTCTTTAAAAAATATGTCCACCACGGTAATGGTTACAGCAACATATAGGAAACTAATACATTTCTTCAGCCAGCGCTTGTGCGAGAGGTATCTTGGAACTTCCCAGACGGACATTCCTTCTTGATGAAGCTCCAATCCTTTCGTAATTCACACTTGTTTTTTGTTGTCGAGGCCCCTTTAATGTTGCGTGATGATAGATACAACGAATGTTGACACAGGACGACTACTGGATTGCTTAGCGTGTCGCCTTTCCCTGAAATAATTTTTTTTTTTAGCATGTTCTTCCCCCACGAATACCCAAACTGGACTTGAACTCAAGACATATCCGTGACAAAGCCGGAAACTTCAAGCTCAGCTTATATCAAAGCTTATATCAAGTGGTTTTATGGAGCCCGTCATGTCATTCACAAGCCCACGCAAGCTGTAAATCCCGAAGGAAAACGATGTTGTAACATCAGTACGTATAACCATATGAATACGTTTTTTCGTCTTGTCACAAAAGATGCCTCAAACGAAGAGGTTAAGAGCGAGGCCAAAAACTCTTTTTGCTAGAGACACCAATTAAAGACGGCTTTGTCTAAAATTCTGTGAATTGCATTGTATTGCCGTGTTGCTTCTCCACACTGTCTGACGAGTTTGGCCAGGGAATACCCTACATGCAGGTCGCTGTGAGGGGAACCACGTGGAAATCAAACAGTTCATATCAAAAGATTAAAGTTCAGATTATAAAACCTAACGAATCCACTTCCGCTGGTATTCAGCAGTAAGCCCCGAGAGTTAAGTGCCCTCATCGCCATCCGAGTGTGGGGTTTACCCCTTGATCTGTCCACATTTATAATTTTTAGTTACAACAAGATTACCCGGGTCCACAGAGCGGGACATTGATTTCTGAAATCAATGGAACGAAACGTTCACTGACCTTCATACCTCTGTAATGTCTAGCCTCGGAAGTCCAGGCCGTGGACACTCTCACTCGCTGAAGGCGCTGGTTGATCCATAATTAGTCGTATCCGACACTCGCGGGCCGGATCGCCTCAGTTCGGTTGTCAAATAATGTTCAGATTACGGAAGCGATTCGGGATGATTATATTGAAACACTACCCAGACGAATTCGCCGAGTGATCACGAGCGGTTGAGACTACCTCGATCGACCATTATAACTCGTTTCTATCCTATCAGTCGCGCGGGTCGCTCATCGATCGTCTGTGTAGTGTTTCCATAGTATCGTTCCGAGCGCCTCTGAATATTATTTGAAACGACTGGGGTGATCGGGGCGATACTGGTACGATCATAATGGGCGGTTTGTGGAGATAGGCGGCTGTATTAATTAGCAGGCTAGCTCTTTTCTGTCATCCCGTTGGCGTGCTTGGGTTCAATGTTTGCCGCGTTCCTAACGGCTAAACATACGGAAAGGTCACGCAAACGACCCCAACACTTCACAATATCGATGTTTGTGTATGGGTTTGCATACATGTACATGTGTTAGTGTCCACCTGATCTGTTCCTCATTTTGATTTTTTGTTCTTCTGGCGTAAAGTAATGCCAACTGGAAATGGGGGGCAATGCTATAAAGAGGAACGGATACGGGCTCATTTTTAGCCGAGACACCTGTTTAATTATTCTGTGAAATATTGATTGTGGTTACAACTTTGAAAGATTCCATATTAAATCATTACGAAACTACTTAATTATGTCAAACTTTGTAATCGGTTAATATATTCGATAGCATAGCTGCCGGCCTGGGTTGCATAATGGACCCGACAATATCAACTCGTTTAATAAATGAAAACATGGCCGTTGACAACTCTCGCGGACCGACAGCCGGCTAACGAGTGCCGATGAGTACTTTTGCACCATTTATCTGGTTTTTGTTTGTAATAAGAGATTATTACGTTTTGAATTGCATTTAATAGACTCATGTCTGAGCTTTTTGCCATAGTTTTATTTGTTGGAATCTGTTCAATGAGTGAATACTTGCTCAATACAATCGAAAGTGCAAAATGCCATGAATTGGAATTCATCCTAGACTTCTAACTGTCGCGACACCTCGAGAATGTTGAGACCCTGGTAGGCGATACAATGAGATCAAAGTATATAGTTATATATAATATATCAACGGCGCTCCCACCATACCGAAACTTCACAATAAAAAAGGAAAAGACTATCAATTGCAAAGTTTAGCCACCGAAACCCAGGAGGTCAGAGGATGGATCCTCCTGTCACGGAAGCGTGAGATTCTAAAAAATGAATCACTCATCACGCTCAATATTAAAACCCTTGGCAATCCAGCAGTGGAAATGCTGAAGAGACCCCACCGTTGTTGAGGATACAGTGAACGGAGAGGACAATAATTTCGTTCTTTGTATTATCGTGGCCCCCGTCATTTAATAGACAAGATTGCTTTGCACACGAATTATTTTTTCGTAAATTTTCTCAGCGAGTAATTACCTTCTAAGCAGAAGCCATCGTTTTCTGAAACTAAACCAGTACTTGCGATGACCCACATGCCTTAGGCAGATGGATCCGATTATATTGGTTTACCACTGGTATTTTTGTAGCATCTCCCTCCTATGCAGAAAGAAACAATAACGGTGAACTCATCTCTTTTGCCAAGAGATTCCTCCTGGCCTCGAGGGTCTGTACCTGAGGAAACTTTCCTCCGAGAACACATTACAGAACTCTCCAAGGTCGTCCGATATTATGATATTTCATTGCATAATGTGTCCAGAGCTCGAGTACCAAAAATTCTTTTTAATGTCAGTGTTATCCAAACCTCTGTGAATCTGATGTTGTTGATTGCAGAGGCGTTTTTCTTTGACTGTGCAATAACCTAGAATTAATTAGCGTATTAATTTGAGATAACCTTCGCATTGGTATCAATATTTATCCATTTATAATATTTACAGTTCAACTTGCCTGTGCTGACCTTTGAATAGTTAAAAATCAATCAACAAAAGAAAATGATATGTAGCAGACGCCCAAATTGATTTGCATCATTTTCAAGCACTGCCGCTTGAGATATGGTGTTGAGATATGTTAATAAGTCTCAGCAATTGGGAGAGCTAGTCCACATATTTCCTGGATTGGATTTTTAAATGTCAAACTTTTACTTCATCTGTTTAGTTCATGATTTCCGTTATATAGCGGATCGGCGCAAGCGAGCCTCGCCTCTGTTGAGTTCCCGCGTTTAGAGAACATGAACTCAATAACTTGAGTAAAACATTGGCTCTGCAAGTGCGTTTTTTAAACAACCTCTGACATTTCTTTTTTGCTCTTTACCAATGTTTTACGTTTTGTGAGCAAATCTCAAGTTCCCTATATACGCTCGAACCGAGGGAGTCCAGTGTTAATTCTTTTTCCCCTCGCTTTTTCTCGCACCGCCGTAAATTTCAGCTTTGTCAGCATTTCGCGGTCTAGTTTCAGTTTTGTGGAAGGGTGATTAAAATTGCAACATCTCTAAAAGTGTAGTTCTAAAACGTAAATAACGGCAATATCGGAGAAACTATATCCAATAATCGAAAGAATCAGAAAATATATGACACTAAAATGGAACTCCGAAAAAACGCGACGGTCCCAGACACGATTTCAGCGATATTGATGGACGGTATGTAGACCATAGATAAATCATGTGAAAGAACTCCTGTGTTTCTAAAAGATTGCAAATCAAGGGGCGCATGTCTTTTAAGCCTGGTTCTCATAATTGCCGCCGATGAAACCGCGATATTGCCGCCGGCCATAAAAGATAAAAGTCACTGCTGAGAGACAACTTGATTTTTTAATGACGGTGATGAAAATAGTGATTGTTTCTGTTTTTAAGAATTCACGCGTCCAGATAATTCCGGTCGGGGTGGATATAAAAACAAGTCGCGAGGACAAGTCGCCGCAACAATTCGCATCGTGTTACGGTTAGTTTTGTGAAAATCATTGTCACCGCGGCAGAATTTTGTCGCCTGTCGATCAGTTGCACGAGTACGTTCTACACACAATCACGCACGCGACTCCTGATAGTCTGAATCATTTGACTTTTTATTTGAAATCGACTCCACGTGCTACTCCAACTACGTACAGCCAGTTATGGGGAAAATGTTGGCACAAATAATTTTGTGGTGAGGGCACTTTGCTGTGTAATTCAGGAGAAATCCACCTTAAACGAATCCACCCATTTTGTCACGTCTCACACTCTTTTTTTTTCCGAGCATACTAACAAATTAACGAACAAGAAAGTGATTAATCGAAAAAGGGCATTATGGACTTATAAAAGTTGCGATAGAAAACATTACTTAAAATCATTTCAAGATTAAAAAAAATTGCTAAAAGGTTGCTAAAAAGCGAACGACGTTTCGAACGTTAGCTAAACGTCATTGTCAAGTCAAAATATTTGAGTGAGTTTAGGTCTATAAATACTAAAAAAAAAACAATCGCTGATTAAAAGCTGTAACATGAGTAACTAATAAACACTCTTTCATGAATCACAACATTTTCTTTTGGTATTCAACAGCCTTTATTTTAACTTACATACTTCATGAATATTTAACTAACTGAAAGAATCGGGGATGGCTTGATAATGTAGCAGGGAAGAGCGTGGCTAATGATATTGAATTGCATTGTAAATGAATGAGGGAGGTATCTGTATAAATCCCCCCTCGTTTCAGGGATTTAATGACAAATAAATCGCGCATAATTTTTTTTTTACTTTCCAATTATTCAAATGAACCTTGCTCTTCCTGAGAAAATCAGAATGCTTCTAATTGAAAAATTTTTCGTCGTCAAAAATACTCCACGCACTTGGCTGGAAATGAGCATTTTCCTGCTTCGATTTCCACGATAGCTGATGAATTTAACTGCCATCTGATCGCCGCATGCACAGACCCGGAGCTTGGGTCCGAGGTCAAATTAACTCCCCCCGATGAGGTACACTCATTACAAACACGTACCCCCATCCCCACAACGGCTTCTCGCAACCATGGAGCTGTTCGAGGAGCCGGCTGTGGGTATGGGGTAAGTGTATTTCAATGATCTGTTAACCTCATCGGGTGAGGGTTAATTTGACCTCGGACCCAAGCTCCTTGTCTTGGGCGGCGATCAGTCGCAGTTAAATTCATCAGCTTATCGTGGAATTCGTGGAGATTTTTGACTACGGAAAATTCACGGAGGTTTCGCAAATGAATGGGGCTTTAGCTTTACGTGAAAAAAATCGCGGCCGGGCATGGATTTTTCGAGTCGCAAACCGCCTCTGAGACGACAACGGTCGGAATCGTAGTGTGCAGCACTTGACTTCGTCTTAGAACATTGAGAACACGGCCTTCCCGAAACTGTAAATAAACTCCAAAAGGCCACAAGAATACACCAGAGGTGCGTCATATTTGGGATTCATTTTGATTCCATTGTATTGAATTGACGTTAAGCTGTAGCATTTTTTAGAGCTTCCTAGAATCGACAGTATTTTATTTCCCATACAAAGTCCTATTACTCGTATTAAACTCTCACCGGCTGTCGTGTTAGTGACGCGAGCTTGGGCTGCCTATGGTGTGACCAGCAACCTCGTGTTCACAGTGAATCCTTGGTACTTTTGTAACGTTTTGGAAAGAAGAGTGAACCTGATAAAAAGGTAACCGTTAAAATTCAGATGCGAGACTCTTGTTCTTCCGTAGCCTGGGACCAGGCTCCGCAGTAGCGAGTTTTGGAGCGAAAAGGGAAGCCCCAACTGATGGAGGCCTGGTACCGTTCCCAGGCTACTTCTTTCCGTTTACAGCAAAGTTGCCGAGTTTCGGAGAGAGTATCAAGATGCTCTCTGACTGCGATAATTGGTTTTTTCCTGTGGAAACAGGAAAAAAACATAATATTATTCTTCCAAATCTAGTGACGCTATGGGCGAGAAAGCCCTCTTGACCGTTTCCGGACATTTAAAGACCCCCAATATACTTTTTTTCCGTTAATGTGATGAGGTGCGTAGACGGTTGTCATATTGTTCAAGTACGCACAAGTACATATGATCTAGAAACCTAAGTAAACTGAGCGAAAAATACTCCGTCCTTTATTTCTTTCTTGTCGAACTATTTGTGTGAATACAAGCAAAGAACAAATTCGTCTTGCCCTTATTTTTGAGCACACTTGGTGCAAACAAAACATTGTTCTGGTTGTGCTAGCGTGACTGGAATTGTCAAGAACGTTCTCGGATACGTGCGCTCCTTTTGTCACGAACGTTCTTGGAACGTCGCTCCTTTGCAACCTCGCCTTTTTTTTGTTGCCCGGGTACGCTGGCCAAACAACACTGGCATTGTTAGTGCAAAAAAAAAAGTTACAATGTGCAAAACTAAGTTAGAACATGGTATATAGCTTTTTGTGTTTAGTTTTTAGAATTTATCACAAACCAAAGTGGTGCTTTCATCGACGAAATCTTGGTTGCGTATAAGTAAAAATTTTAGAATAGAAACAATTGCTAAAAATTTCAAAATTTTCCTGTCACTTCAAGTACGCCCTTGCGTATAATGCGTATGGGACGCTACGCGCCTGGCCTGATGCAGTTTTCAGGTTTGTATTTTGTGGAATTTTCCGCGTTGCTACCATCTTCGAAATTTCTTTTCTAAACGATGATAAAATGTCTTGCCAAATAACCGACCATTTATGACATTGAAGAAACGGTGTTGTTTGATCAATGCCGCCAATGTTCAGCAATATTGGTTTTTATTTTATTCCGCAAACTTACACCACAGGGTTGGTTCGATCCCTCGTCTCAGTTTTTGCCCACAAGAGACTTAGAATTGAAGAACAATTGGGACAATTACAGTCCGTAGTTCAGTGTCCATTGGGTATTAAGCAAAAACTAAAAAAGTCAATGATCCGGGTTCGTATAAAAATTGATGAGGATAAAAAAAGTAGTATATATTGGAACTTTTAGTTCGGATCATATGTTTAAACGGAAGGTTTTCTTAGCGAACTAAGAATGTCAGTCGAAGTTAAGATTTGCAAAGAATAATGTTCTACATTTCCTTATCGCTTGCGCTCAGGCCGAATAGAAAACATTGCCATGTAAATGACTAGAAGACGATAGGAGGGAGCCGACCAGAGCCATCGCGCCCAGCCATTTTATTCACTGTTACTCGGACATTATACAACAATATCCGCCTAAGCGTGTCGCGAACAACAACCCACATAAGGGAAGCCCGTTTGCGATGCAGTCTACATGGTAATTGTTACTCTGACATTCGGGCGTTTTGCAGAGCTAAATCAGGGGACAATTTTAGCAGTGGTTAAGCCGGAAACGAACAACCCGGCGGAAAAAACTCCTGAGAGAAAAAGCCCGGCAAACGCATTCTCCAAACCAAAGCGAACCCAACCTTAACCTCTGGAGCTCAGTTAAAGGTTTGACAATAACACTAATTATGGTTTAAATATTATTTATGGTTCGGCACGACTACTTAGCACGGCAGGACTTGCCGTGCCGCACGGCAGTAGAACCCTCCTTGGTTTCAAACTGCGTGCTATCTGTTTGCGCCGAACTCAATTCCTAAATTAATTTTAATGTATTTTGCATTAGTTTGCATACGATTACGCTGGATGGATGGTTTGGTTTGTCTTTGGAATAAAATTGGCGGCGACTGTATTAGGTTCGAGCGTTTTAAACCGCCTGCCGTGCCATCGTCCGGGCCAGTTGCCAAGCCAAATTCATTTGAGTTTCGGCCACTCAGATAGCACGACGTTTGGAACATCCTTTAAGTATACCGATGTGCGAAACAATTACACCGCGAGCAAAGTTCTCAAGTGGCTGAATTGACGTCAAGTGAATGGTGTGAACACCGAGGAGTGGTTTAAATACATGTATGCAAAAAGGTGTGAATGCCTAGCGTAGCATGCGATGATGTGATTACACATGGGACATTCATAACATTCGCAGTGGCTTCTTGTTCAACTCACGGCTTTCGAATAGATTTTGAAACTGTTCGGACTTTGTCTCCATCTTTCCAGTTTTCATTTCAGTTTCACGGATTCCGGTAACTTGAACGGATTGGATCTCCAAGTCCGTGTAGAGCGAAGTGTTTTAGTCGCCGAGATCATGATATTGTCGTCTCTCCAAATCGACAATTACCGCAAGGAGGCATCAGTAAAAAAACACATAACTGGAATAATCTTTTCATGTTTTGGATTGCCGATGGTAGTTCAGATTTTGTTATTTCTTTCACTTTTTGGAACAAGTTTTTCTTTTGTCAAGCTGCGAGAAAATATTTTTATCTGGATTGTTTTCACGTTATCCCGATGTTCCCTAAAATTTCTATGTCTATTTACAAAGGTCTTAATTGAATGATGGAGCCCATTATAAATAGCGGACCTCGGTTACTGATTTCTCAAACTTGGCCACTCTAAATTATACTTTTAACGGCACAACTCGGCGGTATGAACTGAAACTGAAAACGCACCCCTGAAACGCAACCTTGATTCTTTGAAACGTAAAACTTGATTTCTGAAAGATGTAACCTTGATTTCCGAAAACCGTAAACTTGATTTCTGAAAAATGTAAACTTGATTTCTGAAAAATGTAAACCTGTGGGATTTCGCATAAAACGCAAAAAATTTTCTGCCTCATGCCCTCTCTGGAAATGGCGAAGGCGGTGGAAGGTGAGGTAATTCTTTCGTTGTCTGTGTGACCTCTCTCCTTATTAATCCTGTCAGCTAAAATTTGAAAGATTTTGCCGATCTTCCAATTTGATCAAAGCATTGTAATCGCTTGAGAGGATCACGGAATATGTATGGAAGGCCTTGGAAATATCTTGGAGTTTAACCACACCTTGCAAGCTCACAGTGGTACTTGTCACGTCCATCATGCATGGCGCATGGTGTGTCGCTAGGCCCCCCTCATTTGTGTTCCGTATTGCCACATGGTGTCCCGCTGCCACCCCCCTTATTTGGTCAGGGTTTGTCGCCGACACCCTTCCCTGTTCTATAGGGGGCACCCAATAACTGTGGTCCCATGTTACTGCCAAAGAATGCGTCGTCCCTATTATATCACTATGACATAATCCATTACATCAAAGCTAAAACGTTGTTAATTACGCGGAATATCTATGGGAATGGTTTCATTGGAAATAGATTGGAAATAACTTACGGTCTTTTTTGTTTACATTACGGTGATGAGACCGCAGAGTAAATTGAACCAATCTATCCATGTAAAATAAGAGACGTGCATTAAAGTTTTCTGTTGTTGTCAATGCACTAGTCATTTTGTTTGCCCCACCCCTTGACCCCCGGGGATGGGTAGGGAAATTACATTTGAATGGTTGTAAAGTAGGTGTATTTCCACTGGGGACTAGAGCAGACAAACACACGTAATTCCCCCGCCCCTCTGTTCCCTAAAAGAATTCTGAGTCATCAAGGCAATGTTAGGGAGAGACCACAATAGACAGTTCTTGCCATTTGTGTGTGCCACATGAAACGATATAAGGAACGATCCATATTGATTTTGCAATCGTGTGAAAATACTCATTACCATTGCTCTTCGTTTCTTTTCAGTACCCAGCCCTCCTCCTAGGTAAGAAAATTCCCCGATATTTCCCCATGTATGTCCCCCGAGGTGTAAGGCCAGATAACGAAAATCTTGTCATTTTCCCCACCTCCTGGAGGCGTACTTGTGGCGTAATCTTGCATAATTGCCCTAGGATTTCCCCATATGTCCCCACTATCCCCCGGGGTCGGGGGGTGGGGAAAACAAATTACTAGTGCAATAACAGGCAGGTCAAAATAATCACTGTACTGCTGTTATTTGGATTGTACAAGGAAGTATACATTTCCCCTGCAGTGTATCAACTTTTACAGAGGATGCTAGGTCGAATAGGACGTGGTTGTAATGCTTTTCCAGTAAGTAACTCATACGTCTGTCAACCGCTAATACCTTTATTATTTGACTTTCACTAAAGTGACCAATGTAAACTAAAGTGACAAATGTTACAATGCTGCGCTAATTACTGTTTGATTCAAATTTCAACGTTGCCAGTACTGAGCTTGACTCTGCGAAGGAAAAATGATGTTGGAATAAGAGCCATTGCCGATTAGATTGTTACTGCATCGTAACTTGTTGGTGACAAGGTGAGACGACATTATTGGAGACCAGTCCATTAACTTTGACGAAGAAGGGTTGCTAGCCAATAGCGAGATATTCGGAGAGATGGTGGTTTGCGGTCACACTTGAGAGAAACACAGTGTAACACTATTGTTGGACACTCTCTATTCTAAACGTGCGCACGCGACGGCAGCCTTTCTGTTGTTTTGAATCCCTAGGGGAACACTGAACTGACAACAGAACTTGAACTAAACACTAGCCGTGTAACTCCCTACTGCGACCGCAATCATTATTCGTTGTGTTTACGGGGCCCTCAAGACTGTTTTTATTCCGTGGGCCTGATGCCGAAGGCAGTCAGGGGTGAAATTTCGGGCCCGTTCCTTTTTCTTTTTTTTATTTTTCTTCATGGTAGTCACAATTGGCATACCCCACGGATATTGAATTAAGCTCCTATTCGGGGAATCCAATTTTTTGTCCTTCAGTATTTTTCAAACTCCCTTACGGCGATTTGTTTTTGGAATCCTTTTCCTCGCGCGATGATTGACAGTGGTATTAAACCTCACATCTGGCTACATCTGAAAAGTATTTGATAAAGTGGATGATATATGATTTTTCTTTGAGAACGTTAAGCTTTCAAAGTAAAGGAGAAGTTGTTCTTACTTCTTCGTTTTTTTTTTTTTCTATATCTTGCCCCGTTCTTAGTGTCTCCATGGCATGGAACGAATAACTCCGGATCGACCGCATGGGATTTGTCTCATATGGTTTAGGGGCCGACATATCTCTCCCTCAATGCCCGTACCGGCGCGAGGGCGGACGCAGGCAAGCAGCGAAGTGCCAACTGCGTCCAAAAGCCGATCGCACGGGCCGAAATCCCGGGATGACTCGTTTGGTACGACGCTCCAGCGCCATGTCTGGAGGTACTATGCGTTTTTCTCTCTTGTTCAAGACATTCCGTCAGGCGCATGCGCAAATGTTTTTCTCTGGCTCTCGGATACGTACGCTTTACCAAAAAAGCACGATGCATGGTTTTTTTTTTATACATGGAATTGACATTTCAGTTGATTATACAAGCATTAACGTAAACTAAGAACCGTGCGTGTCTGATCTTTTCGACACAAGATGTGAGAGATGGCCTTATTTGCAGAATGGGACGCCTAAAAATGGCGTTGTTTGTCCCTTGAGGTATGGCGGTTCACGAGTGAAGTTGTCTCTCTGGGCCTTTCTGTGGACGAAGTCCAAGGACCTTCCGATGCCATTTGGGTACTTTTTGGAAGCTAAAATCTTCAATGGATACTGTATTTTGCTGGTTGGACTGGGTGGCCCGACACTTATAAAAAAAAAGCAATGAAATGAGAATCGGGGCTCTTCCCTTGTCGTTGAATGCTCAGAATTACCCAGAATTCTTTCTTGGGCACGAACGAGGCAACTTGTAATTGCGAATCATGGAGACTGACCCTCATCAAATGGCTAAACGCGGCGGGCCGGAGGAAAAAGTGGAAAGAAAGTTTTTCCGGCCAGACTCTAAGGAGTAGCCCTTGTGTGTAACTGTTTTGTTTCAAGCGTAGGCTTCCGATTTGTGAACAAGTTTTTATCCATAGAAAATTCCCGGCAAAGTAGTGCTTTTGGCGCTATCATTGATCGTGAGCTATATAGTCAAAACTGGCCTTTCGTACGTGTTTCCTGTTAAAGAAACGGCATAATGTAAATAAGAGAATACTGAAATTTGTATTTGCAGATTACTTAAGTCCAAACTCTACATCGCGAATTCAATAAGCCGTTATAAGGCGCATTCACAATTTCCTGAGATTACTGTATAGAAGTCTGTTTTATTAATGAGTTTTTCCGCTACGTCTTCTCCTTCATATGATCTTTGCGGCAATTACATTCTGTTTCTCAATAAACCCAGAAACAACCAGTTATATTTCAATGTACTTATCAGCCAAGCTGGTGAATGCGCTACCTGATTGAATTCCTAACCACTGAGTCAACAAGGTTAAAATGAGGAAGCCCGGGTCGTCGCATTTTGTATAGATACTTTTTCTTGTTAAATTAATGTTTCTCGAAATACCCGATATTTCGTCA
This sequence comes from Montipora foliosa, assembly GCF_036669935.1. Classification (NCBI taxonomy): domain Eukaryota; kingdom Metazoa; phylum Cnidaria; class Anthozoa; order Scleractinia; family Acroporidae; genus Montipora; species Montipora foliosa. The sequence goes on along the minus strand of NC_090869.1, from coordinate 73,274,717 downwards.
GGTATCCGTTATATGCTATTTTCTTTTAGCTGTGAATTAATGTAATGTACTCGTAGATGTTAGCTCTTGTATTTATTCTGAAATTCGAGATGAAATATAAAATTAGCGTTTTAAGCATGTATTGATGTTACCTTCAGCACGGCGCATGCGTACTATTTGTGCTATGGCGACCCCACTGCTTCTACCATATGACAGATAAAAATGACGTTTTTCCCTTGAATATTTAAGCCACTCGAATTCTTACAGATTAATTGACAGGGGCGGTCTGGAACTGTGAGTAGGCGTGGGATTTGTATCGTTTTGGTACGACACTCGAGTGCCATGTCTGGAGGTACTGCGTTTTTACTCTCCTTGTTCAAACATTCCCGTCAGCACATGCGTAAAATGCTCTGGCTCCCCGATTACCGTAGCATAGCAAAAACCTTGAAGATCCTGTTTAAATTTTTTTTACAAGGAATTGGCATTTCGGCAGTTGATTTCTACAATGGCATAAACTTAACACGTAAGAACCGTAGTTTTTGTCAGCAAACATTTTTTTTTGAAATACCTCGCTGGTTTTCCCCGAACACTATGACTTGATTGTCTCGCGTTCGATCCAATCACTTTTACGCCTCCTTCATGTTGATAAACTTGTAAACAACTTTAAAAAATGTGTCGTTGACAAACTGACCGGTCTAGGGGCCCAGTTAGTGCTCAGGAGTGTTAATTCTGGCTGGGTACAACGCCGGTATACAACCCCCCCCCTAAATTTCCCCCCCCCCCCCCCAATATGTAAATTGCCTATGGCAGCTACGAGATTATGCGTACTAGCTTTAGGTTGTTGAAGTCGCGCTGGGAGTTATGGCCAGAGGGAATGCGCAAGGTATACAGGATGTAATATTAGATCGGTCCTTAGACTATGCTGCGCAAGTGTGGCAGGATATTCCTGTATACCTTTCTGACGCTATTGAATGTATTAACACAACAGTAAAGTAAGCAAAATCCATATTTAACGTCGGATAACTCGTAACAGTAATTCAACTGACAAACCTGGAGGTCTACGGTGCGCTCATTTTACTCCCCACCCTCGCAATCAGGGAGCTCCCGTTTTTGATGGGTATTTAAAGCTACTGCTAAGCTACCACAGGAACGGAAAGAAGTCGAAACATGGATTGTTCATCATCACTGGCCGCTAGACACGAGCATGGCGGGTCGCCAATGAGGTTTGTCCAGGCAGCTAGCCAGGAGGCTGCCCCCTGTTTAAGCGCTTCAGCAGCTCTTTCGTCTTTGCGCGTTTCTCGTCCTCAGCTATTCTCCTATTGGTTTTTTAAAGTCCTTAACGCCATCACAAACCGGGTCTCCTCCACACCAGCCTATCCGGCTGGGGCTATGGCCCAGTCAGCAATCTCACAGTCCCTTAACATGTCCTTTTAAGTGCGTCCTTGTATCTCTTTTTATGAGCACCACCTCTTCGAGATCCAGTAAGATAGCTGACTGAAGAGAGAAGCTGTTTTTTGGGAGGCGTTGTGCATTTTTCATTCTGGACCATGGTGTCCCGTAACCATCTGGAGTCTATGTTGCTAGTAGTATAGCATCAATACTTGTAAGGGAAGCTCTGTCCAAGAACCTGCAGCATTGGTGGCACGATCATACCCTTTGATATTCATGATTGACCGGAGGTAATCTTTGGTGAAATTTTCTCGAGTTGCTTCACTGTGATAATCTATATAGTCCACAGATCCCACGTTTTCTGAGCCATACAGGCAGCGTTTGGTATAATGAACAGCTTGATAGACCTCGTAGTTTGGTGTCCACTCAAGTTTCGTGGGGTTGTCGAAGACTCGCCTTTGCAATATCTTTCCAAAGGCTGATGCAGTCAGCGCTGATCCTGTTTGTTGATCTCACGATCAAGTGAAACATCACTTGCCACATAACTACCAGGCTACTTAAAGTGTGGAACTACCTTGAGAATGGTTCCATCTGCAGTATTTTCAGTACTGAGTGGGAATTGAGGTGGTTGCCAGAGGCAGATTGATACTAACCTCCCGTTTTAGTGCAGTTCAGTGATAGCCCAAGTCTATTGCAAGCTTCTGAAAAGGCGGCAGTTATTCTCTGTAGACCACTTCTGACGACGAGCAACCGCAGCATCATCAGGTATTGAAGTTCCACGATTGAAGCTGTAGACACAACTTGGTTTTGGCCTGTCAGGCGCCGTAAGTTAAACATATTTACCTAGCGTATTCGAGTAAGGTGCAATTTGAACTCCGTGATTTTTCAGATGAGGCTTCCCCCGTCAGCTGTAAGGGCAGGCACCCATGAAAAGAGCAACACCAATCGTGGGAGCTATTACACATCCTTGCTTAACACCTACTTTCACAGGGAAAGGTTCCCACCGTCCTTCACCTTCACACATGAACAGAGGCGGTCCCCCCCCATATCATCATGAAGTAGACGGATCATCGTAATCAATTTACTGGGCACCCATATTTTGCTCAAGATCTTTCCAGAGAGTTTCCTCTGTGAACCGAGTCGAAAGCCTTAGTCAGGTCAAAGAAGGCCTGTATAGAGAGGAGTTTCTTTGTTCCCTACACATTTTTCTTTGCACCTTGCCCGCAAGGCGAAGATCATGTCAATAGTGCCTCCTGTTGCAGGACGAAAGCCACACTGGGTTATCATAAGTAGGACGGTCCTCCGAACGCATTGTGTGTCAGCCATTTGATATCAAATCTTCGCAAAATACAAACATTTAACCAACGACTGTACTAGCAGCTACGATGCCTCTGTATTATTGCCGCAGTCCGCCTTGTCCCCTTTTCTTGTGAATGGCGGCTTATCAGTGGCATCTTTAGGTCAGCTGGAGCTTGTTCCTCGGTCCAAAGTGCCTCTGTATGAAGTTGTGAAGACGTTGGAGTCAATTCTGGTCCGCCGATGACTCAGTACTTTCAGCTGGGCTTCCATCAGGCCCAGTTGCCTTGCCGCTTTTTCAGTGCAATATGTTGGCTAGATTAACTTCATGATTGTAGGTAGATCAGCGAGCTCATGGTTTTGGCTGGGAACTGTCTCAACTCATTGATAACTGTCTGGTCAACTTCAGCTTCACGATTCAGCAAAAATTGTAAAAGTGCTCTCCTCCAATCGCGCCATGGACAGATGCAGGATCCTTCACCAGTGCTCCATCTGCAGTTCGCAGTGGGAGTTTGGGCCGTATGTGCTGGTACCATAAACAGCCTTGCATTGCAGCAAAGAAGGCCTTCGAGTTCTGTTTATCCGCTAGCATCTGAAGCGCTGCGGTCTTTGTTCTTCCACCACTTGTTCTTTAGTTCACGAGTACGATGTTGCGAGATTCGTTTCTTGCTCTTAGTAAATCATACTTGGATGATTTTGTTCTCGGGTTCCTCTGTCCCACTTGATGAAAGTAGCTCTTCTGCGCTCGATAATTTTTATTTCAGGGTCATTATCACGTCAAACCGGTCTTGATTTACTTTCTTTTTAGAGCCGATGGTTTTTGTACAAGAGTCAAGGATCACAATTCTTCAGGTCGTTCCCACGTCTCAATCACAGGTTTTTCATCTGTGAGTAATGAGAGACTGTTAGCCAATGTGGTCTGAAACTTTTTGTTTGAACATCTGGTTTTTTCAGAGAGGCAACATCAAACTTTTTCACTTTGGCCTTCAACCTCCTTTTCTTTGGGGCTTTGATCTTGATTTTTCACAACGTCACTAGACGGTGGTCAGTTAAGCAGCTATCAGAGCCCTGATGGGCACGAGCTTTCTTGACTTCCTTCCGATCCCTGGACTTGATGATTATGAAGTCAATTTTGATGCCAATGTTTTTAACCCTAGGTTGTTGCCAGGTTCCTTTATATCTGTTCTTCAACTGGAAGAGTGTGTTAGTAATTAGGAGGCGTTTCCCTGGTCTTTTCAGATTTGGCGCCGCGGCCAAGGAGGGGGGCGCTTCGGCCTCCCCGACCGCCGTAGGTTTCCCCTGGGCTTTGCCTATTTGTCGAAAACACTAAAAAAACCATGGAAGGGTGGCGCGGTCGGTTCCCGTCCGGACATGGTAGACTTTTAACTGGTCTATCCTAGATTTTTCGGCCGCGGCCAGAGAGGGCGGGCGCGTACGGCTGTAATGCCGTATGCCTCAGTAGCATCATCCAAAAGCGAGTGTCTAGAAATCGATTCATTGGAACAGTATGTGCATAAATTTATACGGACTCGGGTGCACAGTGCGAGCCAACTTGGCGGCTTGAGGACCTTAATTCCGTGGCAAATACGTAGTAGGCACTAAGGAGAAGTTGCAGGTTAGTAGATGGCCGTTGGCTCAAAGGAGAGCTCATCCCCCCTTGCAGATATTAATTTTTTAATTTCTGCGAGGTGTCCTACTCATCCACCCACACTGGTCGCAAGTGAAACAGGTGGTATCCACTATGTGGAGAGCAGGGAATCGAAATCATGACCTCTTGCACCAAGGCCGCGCTCTAAGCAACCGATTGGTGCCATCCTCGCTCCTGGTTAATTCAGATTACTGAAGAGCTTTAAGATTCATAGTTCCAAACTCTAGTTATCAACAAGCCCTAGATCAAGCAAATCTGACGTCCTTATCAAATCGCAGGTTAATCATATGTAACAGTTGGTGAGTGATATTGAGTAATGAGAGCCACCCCATAAGCTTTTTGAGCTCTGCAAATATACTACAAGATCCATCCCATACCAGTTAAGATCAGGGAATACTAAGCCCACTATAACAATGAAAAGGAACAAGAGATCAAATGAATTTTCACTTTTAGGTTCTCGTGAGTCCGATTATCATATTACTTATTATTTTAAATAGACTTAATTTATAGTTTTTTAGTTTGTAAATGACACTGTTTACTTGAGTTTTTTAACTTCCAGAATGGTTATTTAAAACCTTTTTTTTTCCTATTCTAACATTGCTGACAAATACACATCCCGGAAATGTTTTTGGTTTCGAGGGAGTGGACAAACCTCCACCGCTCGCAGAGCCTGCTAATGATTTGTTAGTGGGTTGAAATGAAAGGGTTTAATACTTCGTCCGGCAATTGATTCATATGTGGATTTGTAACCGTATCCAGAAATATTTGATTCAAGTTTGGTGGGCTCCCCCCCCCGAGAATAGAGTGTGCAGCCTTGGTATTTTATACTACCATTGACCACCGAGGAATTGAAAATGGCTCAAACCGACGTCGAATCTGCCAAAAACACCACACATCACAGAAAGCCGAGATAGTTATCTTTTGTTTTTTTTTATTTTAATAATAAGTTATGTTTATAGTTGAAAGTAAAAGAACAGACCATCAAAACTCAGAAAACACTTTCGTAACCAATCAACTTAATCAGCTTTGGCACTGAAAAGTATGAAGGGGAGTTTAAGAAATTAGAATATTTTCTAAAACAGTGGGATATTGGTTCCGCTTTGCCGATCAAATCTACGCTTCAAACACGGTTGCAACCCTTACGTGTCCACGGGATGTTCTTTCTTCCAGCGGTGTTCGAATGGCCGTACAAAGAAGAACTCAATACTGGAACCGCTTTTTGTTTGTTCCTAAAAAAAAAAAAAGAAACTTTAAAATTTAAAAGATGTTACTTATCAAATCTATCACAATTTTTCTAAACCTGAGCCAACCAATAGGGTCGCATGTGTAAAGGATCTAAATGTATGCGACTAAACCCCTTCTCGTCACTAGAGCCTCTGGATCGACCACAGGCTCTGGGAAACTCTATGCATGAGAACATGGGCCTTAGAGGTTCCTTATAGCCAAAAACCGGCTATTGGAACCTTACGGCGCCTGCTCACTCCTCGCTCAGCGTAAATGCACCCATCAGAGGACGCTTTTGATTGTTTCTTCACGAAAACCAATTAGAAAAAGGGCCCCCAAAACCCTTGTGTCAGGGTTCCCCAGCTCCTTCTCTCTCTCAGTCAAGAGAAGAGATCTGGGGTCGAGATTTGGAATAAACCCAAACCTACCCCTACTAAGTAGGTTTAACTGAAATCAATCAGCCCAGTCCGCTTATCTGTATCCACACAGAAAATGCTATTGAAAATAGTCTTACCTTAGGTGACCCTAATTTCCAGAAGGTTTTTCGAAGGTCACAATACCCGTTAGCTTCGGACTGAATTCTCTATTTTCGAATCCCTATAATACTCTTCCTTTGTCCCCCAATTTTGCAGAAACTATTATTTTCCAATGCTCTTGGGACACTGCATATTCCCAAGATGCATTTGAAAACAAATGGGTTATGCAAAATTTTGGGGGGCAAACAAATTGAATTATGGGGAATTCGAAAATAGAGAATTGCGTCGCGTTTTTTTTTCGGACCCTGAAAACATCCTTCTTGCACCCAGAGTAGCTTGAGAATCCCAGGTAACCTCCAGGCAAACAGCTAAATAACCATAGAAAAAAACGAGGACCAAAGGCCAGTTTAGAAGCCGAATAATAAGCGTGATCAATCTGTTCCGTGAGTCCACACAGGTTTAAAATTGAGGACCGATTCGATTACATCAAGATATAAGAGGAGCGATATTATAAGGACCAAGCTTGGCCTCCGCATCTGGCGAGAAGTATTCTTCCGATGGGAGGGTTATTATCACACAGAGACTGAATACCGAACACCGGTTCGCGTCTGTAAACCCAGCAACTCCCCCCCCCTCCCCCTCCCCAGTTTTGCTTCTAACGGTTCCCCAACGCACCTCAGCATTGACATTTTAGTCCACGGGTGTGTTCTCCCTGTCGTCCTCGATGAAGTTTACTGCTGAAGCCGGTCTTGATGTGAAATGTTCTGTCATAATTTGATACCTTCTCGTGCTTAAAAACAGTGAAACTACAAAAAATACTTCAGTGGTACAAATAATTAAAGTAGCGACCTCTTAAACAAATCAGTGGTTGCATTTAGCCGATATCGTGACCTAAATGATGAACGCCTGAACCCACTGTCTCCTCTTCCTCCCTTCGTGATCAATGTTCATTTTTGATGATTCGAAGTAAACAGCAACCCTCTCAACACAACATTGTGTGGAGGACCCAGAATAAACGCTTGGCGTTTTAGATTAATAAAAGCTGCTGTCCTTTGACTGCGGTATTTAAATTACATTAATTCCATTAGAAAAAGCTGTAGTGACTCGATTTTTGTATTAAATCCTTTCAGGAAGTAGCGTGGCGTAATTTAGGGGGTAAAGTATTCCACAGCTGTGCTCTGCTACATAAAAAGCTACTTTTTAAATAGTCAGTACGGGGTTGTGGAAGCACTCATAATTGATAGGAGATTAAATTTGTTTGTTTCAGTAGCGATATAGCTGGTCGTAAATTATCCGCTCAAACACTTTGGCCACTGCTGAGCAATGTGAACTACCAGCTGCACGTTAATGTTGTAGCAAAGTGTTTTTACGAGATTTTATGATCGGAATAGTGGCCGTCGGTATTTCAGGGTTTGCTGCTACATTTTAACTCAAAGTCGTTGTTTCCGGTTGTTTTAAGTTTTTTGTTTTACTATCTCGGCTAATTAAGCTGGTAATCGCTTCTTCTGCATGATCCCTTTCAACATATCACATTGGTACATGGAAATTTGATTTAATGTAATGGTATGTTTTGCCTATAGGCGTGAAAAGCCGGAAAAGATGGACTGGCTCGAATCTAATAGACTTAACTATTAAAGGGGAATGTGGTGAAAGTGCTAGTTTTCCACCCACATAAACCATGTTAGCGTGGAAATGGGCCCACACAAGGACAGAGAAAAACTCCGACCAGGTTGGGAATTCAACCCTCGACCTTCGTTTAGATTCACCACTGCTCTACCAACTTATCTACAAGTTCAGACTCGAGCAGCTCGTGGTAATCACGAGTCACGGCAATGAATATGTACAAGTACAAGGCAAGGGTTACGTTTTTACGTTTTTTTGCAAACGTTGGCCGTGTACGTAGCACTTATATTTCCAATAGACTTAACCATTAGAGGGTAATGTGTGGAGTGCTGGATTTCCACCCATATAAACAACGTGAGCGTTAGCCCTACTATATGGGGTGGTGATCTAACCCGAAGGTCGTGGGTTTCAATCCCACCCTGGTCAGAGTGTTTCTCTGTCGCATGTGTGGCTCATTTCCATCAGTAGTGCTAACGCTCACATGGTTATATGGGTGGAAAACTAGCACTTCACACATTACCCTCTAATAGTTAAGTCTATAGTGACTTGAATCTAGCCTGAGCAAGAGAGTAAGAATCTGGTATCATGTTTGTCCCTATTATCGTCAGGAGAGTGTTTATTTCTCAACCAAGTTTTGCAGGAAAATATCTAATAGAATGTTTTTACCAATTCAAATCTCCTGGGTTTAAGATTCTTCCCTGTATTATCTACGTTCTGCTTTATGATAGGCCAAGCCACCTCATGGAGCAGATAAACCGTACTTTTCAGTTCCGGAACTGTCACGGACAGTCCGTTTGTTTTTTTTTCACGTAGCCTTACAAATTATTCCATTAGCGCGCGTTGGATATAAGATGGTAAATAGCCAACGAGGCGCGTAGCCCCAGGCACCCAACGACCAATTTGTTGTAAATGTATTATAAACCCAGTTAATGAAATAAAATGTTATTAAGGGCATTTCAGGTTTTTTTCAGTGCTTTGCTGGAAAAATATTATCTGTTCCTTTGTCCCAGCAATACACACAAGAAATTTTCCCAGCCAGCTAGATTAAAATTGTTGGTTTCCCCAGCCAGCTGAGCAAATTTATTTCCCAGCCAGGAATTCCCGCGCGCTTTCAAATCCCTCGATCCCAAAACGACCGAACAAAAGCGACAAAACCGGGACAAAACTGTTTTTTTTCCGCAAGCGCAAGCACTCTGACTAGCAGTCGGTATTTTTGTGACTACTCTCTGGGAGAGGTGAAGGGGTTTTCTCCTTTTTTTAGTCGTCCTCAGTCTTCAGAGTTTTCTAACAGAGCCAGCTCGGGTTGAAATGCTAGAAAAAGTCAGTAATTCCCAGGCAAAAACCTCTATCAATAACATAATTTCCCAGCCAGCTAATCGAAAACACCTGTATTTTTGCCAGCCAGCAAGATTCTCCCTCTGGGTAACAGATAATGTGAGGAACAGATTCGTTGGGTGCCCCTGCATATCCAACAATCGCGAATGGAATAATTGTTTTATTAAATTCATTAAACCCCAAAATTTTAGAAGTACGAAATACTAGCGAAAAAAGATAAGGAAATCCAAGCGAAATCGAAAAAAGTTGATGAAGATGCGATGTCGTGTAATACCTCGTGGTCATACAGACGCAGGCTCATCACAAAAACATTTCTTACCTTTTCGCGTATCTCTAAGCTTCGAAAGTGATCTAAACTTTCCACAAAAACGTTTTT
>NC_090869.1:73249738-73265271 GCF_036669935.1 Montipora foliosa | reverse complement strand
TGAAGGTAGTTTCTAAAGAAACTGTGGTGCTGCGTCGGTGGGGAAGTAGTATACAAAAATTTGGTTTATCAACGGGTTGATAATGTAATTGACCACCGTACAGAGATTCTAAAAGCTGACGTTTCTCGCGCGTTCGCCCTTCGTCCCGCGCGCATCGAGGGGTTAGGGGTTTCGTGTCGTTCTTATAGTAGAGTAGGTAGCTACGCTCTTGTGGTCACATGGCCCCGTGGCAACGTAGGAATATCTTAGTCCAATGCGCCACGCGTTCTTCTAACCGTGCGTATGAAGGGTGCGCTTTGACAGATGAATTTTTGTTCCAGATCTTGCGGCTTTCCGTTTTCGTACCTCGATGTCGGGCACGGCGCCGCAAGCTCGCCATGTGGTTTTTTGGAGTGGGTTAGGCAGATTAAACTGGCGCTGCGACTGGCTTAGATGCATCCTTGTCATTCTTCTCACCATGCCGAGGTTGCTCTGCGGAATCGGCACCTAGTCGTCTAACTGTGCAATGTATAATTTCTTGCATACCGTCACAGGTTATGCAATACCTGACCTTTGCGGATGGTACCGTGAAACGCCGGTGCTCTTAACAGCTCGGCTTCGGTCCCCGCTTCCTTTAGTGTTAATCAATGCAAAGACCACGTTTTGCACTCGTGAGCGCGGCCTTGAAAGTGCCGGGGTTGCTCGTTGGTTTTGAGCGCGCTTCTAACTAAAAAGTTGCCTACCGTTTTTGGCGCGTTTGCATGAAATAAGTGGAGGTTGCGAAAAGATTCCTACCAGTCTCGGGATCATTTGGGAGGTAATTTTAAAATTCCTAAGAATGATGCTTTTGACCTGCGTATGATTATGAGGATGGAAAAGTGAGGGTGAATGGAATTCTGTCATTCTTTATCTTTCTGTGCCGTTTGTAGTGCCGGACTGTCGATCACAATTGTTGGGCGCTGATGATGGACCGCTTTGACAACCGTAGACCAGGATAGCCACCGTTTTTCGAAGCCCTGGCACATTCGCCGGTATTTGCTGGGAAAAATTCGGAGTCATCACTACATAGACGTCGAAGTCTACGGGAACATTGAGAATTAAGGAATGAGAGTTCTGGACATGTGATGGCGTGACGATGAATACAACAAATAACCTGTGGATCAGTAGGTTGTGTTTCTAGTTGCACACCTGGAGTACATAGCACGTCTTGCCTCTAATTAGAAAACTTTGAATCTCTAGGAAAGCCAATGAAGTTTCTCGCGAACTTTCACGGTCTATGTAATTGGCGCCGGAGGACCAAAGAGTTGACGGAGGTTATAAATTGATCGAGTTCTTCTCTGCGGGATGAAATACTGCGCCCGATGCCGTCGTGCGCTTGTAGCGGCAGGTAGAGGTTCAGGTTTGGGGCCGGTTGTACTGATTAAAAAAGTGGTAGGTCAACATAGCCTACACAAAAAGATGGGACATAGCTAGGTCCCATTCTTCGTTGCCCATCCCCCCGCTAACACCATTAATTTGCTTGTAATAGTTGCCGGCGAATGAAAAACAGTTAGCGTTAAATAACTAGTTCGGCAAGGCGGAGGAGCGTTTCCGAGCTAGAATTGTATTCTTTGCACAGTGCGTTGATCGGCCCAAAAAAGGTGTTTAAGTGCTTGAATGACCGTTCGCTGTTAGGAATGACTGTGTATAGAGATGTAATGTCCATGGTGTAAAATAAGTTGTCTTGGCCGGAGGAAATTGAAATCGTCGGTGCGACACCATTTGTAGTGCGTGTGTACTGTCTTTAAGTGTATGATGGTCAAAGATTGCACGATGGTCGTAATATTGTATACCTGGTAGAGTAGCTTAGGAAATGAGTGTCGCGTGGGGCACACTAAAGGCAGAAACGTATAGGTCGACCTGGGTTGTTTGGGTTTGTGAATTTTAGGCAAGACCGGTAAATTGCACGAACGTTCTAGGGCGGTGTGATGATTGCGATTAGTTGGCAGCATGCCTCCCCCCCGGTAATTCCTTGATTAACTATAAGATTTTGCCAATGGTGTCTTTGAAACAGTTTTTGATTGTTGGGAAGTGCGCTCTTTAGGGATTTTGGCATTAAGATAACGAGGTATTCCGAAACGTGTTGCCCGCCCAAGTTCAGTTTTTGGTAAAGGTCGGACCGCCACCCAAAGACCGCGCCGCCTTTGGGTCCCCTGGCCGATTTGACAACTATGTCGTTGCGGTGACGAAAGCTTTGTCAGGAGCGCCGCCCACGTCTGCCGACGGGAAAGGTTGGGGAATTTTCGTGTTGTGCGAGTGTAAGTGAGAGTGTGGTGCCTGTCGTTGACGGCCTTTTGGGGGTTGAAAAACATCGAAGAGAAGGCAAATTGTCCCGGCTGGGGGAGCTCATTTGGATTTGCGAACTGAGGCAAGTGTTTAGAAAATATCGGGATTAGAAGCGTGGCCGAATCATCCTCTTTGTCCGGGAAAAGGCTTTTAACTGAACGTCGGCGAAGGAATTTTGTCAACATCTTGCGTCCTAGCCACTTCGTTGGTGCGTTTGGTCCTAGGGACCCAATTTAGGCCCCTTCCTGAGAACAGCTTTCTCTGAGTCAGTCCGCGGCCGCTTTTCTGGACTTGTACTAACGGTTTTATGGCTATGCACCTGTAGTGTCGTCGGTCATTTGCGGCCCTCTTACTTGTTGCCGTTTAAGAGTCCTGGTTTTTAGTTTGGTGTTGGTAATGGTCAAACAGTCCCAGAATCAAGTTGTCGGATTTTGCGCGTCCTCGCTTGCACTTCCATTGCTGGACAGATGTTGGCACAGTTTCGCAGCGGGCCATTCCGCTTTGTTTTTCCAGTGCGCTTCGTTTTTGGCCCATAGCTCTACTTGTGATCCCCATCTATTACGTGGCCCAGAATTTTGCGCACATCGAATTGGCGTGAAGATACTGCTTTGAGTGCGGGACATGTCGCCGCCTGCCGTTCGCGCCGGCGACCTTTAGCTGCCTTTTAGACTTGAAGGCAACGGGCCCGCTGCAGTTTGCTGTGGATCCCCCCCGTTTTGGGCGCAAATGAGAGTGGCTAACACGGGGCAAGCGTAAGTTTCCTGCTCAGTGTGGGCAAAGGACAAAACGATCCTTACGATTTCCTGGCGTAAGCGCCTTGGTGCGTTTCTTCAAGCTTGGCCTCGTCGTCTTGGTTGTCTCCCGTTAGCCTCGGTGGATTAACACTAATACTAGAACACACGGTTAGTGGTCGCAGCGGTTGAATACAAATGACTGAAGGGTCGTTTCTAAAGAAACTGTGGTGGGCGTCGGTGGGATAGTAGTATACAACAATTGGTTTATCACCGGCGTTGATCTGTACCTTGACCCCCGTCCCGAGATTCTCCCAGCTGACGTTTCGAGAGTTAGCCCTTCGGTCCGAAGCGAATCGAGGGATTATGGGTTACGTGGTAGTTTTCTAGTAGAGTTAGTAGGCGTACGCTATTGGTGGTACCATGGCAACGTGAAACGTCGGAAGACCTTCGTTAAATGACACAGCGTTCGTTCCTACCGTGCGGATTAAGTGTGCCGATTTGAAAGAGCACTTTTTTGTTCCAGCTTCTTTGCGGCTTTCCGTCAGTACTTAGATGTAGGGACAGGCCGAAGATAGCCATGTGTTGTTTTGGAGTGGTTAGGCAGATTAACATGGCGCCGCGACTGCGCTTAGATGCATCCTTGTCATTCTTCTCACCATCGCGGAGGTGTTCGCGGAACTCGGTCCCATAGTCGTCTATCTGTCTCCCCAATGTATACTTTCTTGTATAACGTACACGGTATGCAATACTGCCATTTGCGGAGGTACATGTGAACCGATCGGTGATCTTAACAGGATCGCTTAGGTCCCCGGGTATCGTGCTAGTGTTAACACTGACAAAGACACGTTTTTGCATCGTGAGCGCGCGATTTGCACCAGTGCCGGGTTGCTTGTTGTTGCTAGTTACTTGTGGTCTGGCATATTGTTGTTTGTTCTCTGGCCGATGTTACTTTCTCTTGCAAAGATACTCCGGTGCAATCCTACTAGCGTCGCTGTAAGCTTTTATTGAACGCGTTTACTGGGGCCCTCCTGTTTTCTGGCGGGGCGCCACCCCTGCTCGAGTCCCGACCAGGCTCAAATTCCCTCACAGGCACCCCCACCACACCTCCTCCAGCCCCCCGCGTCACCGTCCGCCTCGGGGAGCTGAGTGGGGTTAGCACGCGATTGTCTTCCATTCGCTCTGGCCCTGTCAACCTTTGGGTCCCCCTGCACAGCCCGCATTGCCCTGAGAATTTTACATTGCTACCTTACTGCTTGCTGACGCCCCTTACCCCGTTCAGCCCTTTTTCGCCCCACCCCTCCGCCCCGGCGTGCACCTTACTCCCAGTTTTTTTTGGCCCTTGTGGCCCTTGTTGCGGTTTGTGCCCTAGCCTTTATTTGACCAGACTTTTCTCCGGGTTTGGTTGTCTCTCAATTTCCTGCCGGACAGCTGCGTATCATCGCCGTCTCACGGGCGCGCTTTTCGCCGTAGGTCTAGACAGTCTCGGCCTCTCGGCGGAGGTTGGCTTTGGCTCACACATATCTGCAGCGAGTAACCCCCCTGCCAGGCCCCTCTCGTCCCTGCGCTCATGCCCTGAGAGCAGAGCTGAGGCCACCAGACACTCGCTCTTTCCGGGCCCGGCGCCCTGTAATCTCCCCCGAACAGAGGCGTTTTTCTGTTCCGATCCTGTTCCGTCTCCATCACACGCTGACTCCGTGTCGTGTATTGCCCGCCTCGGCCTTTCCCGGCTTCGCCGATAACCCAGCCCTTCGGTTCGGATTTTTTGCCAGTTCTATGCTATCATGCTCCATCCTCCTTCCAATAATTGTTTCATCACGTCCTTGACCTGTGCTTCCCTTTTGTTCGATCAGGATCGCACCCTACTGCCCCGCTTTTCCTCTTACATATGCTGCCCCTCCACCTCGATCGTGTGTTTCACGTTGTCCCACCGGGATCCCGTCGAGAAGTCCACGGTCGACCGCTTAAACCTGCTCTTGCTCCGGCCTTTATTCCACAGCATCTGCAGTGCGGGCTAGTCCTGCCGCTCTCTTTCGCCTTGTACAACTCTTGCATCTACCTCCCCTCTTACCCGCTGTTTCCGACTCCCCCCGCGGGCTCTCTGTTCATGAGGTGGCAGTCCCTCTCCATTCCATTTAGCCTCTGGATCCGATTTCCAGTTTACAACCGTATTTGCTTCTCCTCGACTGTGTTTTTCTCTTGTCCCTCACGTCCATGTAGTCATACGGTGTGCCCTCCGCCTATTGCTCTGGCCCTCGCTGTTCACCATCCCCAGCAACAAAGCTGTGCGGCTTCCAATGTACCTTTGCCTCTTTTTGCAGCGTTTTTGTTGGCCTTTAAACCCCTTGCGTCCACTGCGTGGTGTCGTCCGCCCCTCCCGGTCACGCACCTTTTTCTCGCCCTCCGTACTTTCCCTTTCCGTGACCCCCCTCCCACACTTTTGTTGTTCCCCCAACATTTTTGGAAACGCGACTGACCGCCATCCATCTTCGATTCTTCCCACTACGCCCTTCCACCCTTACTTTTGCAACCAGCAGTGCCCCAGGCCTCCAGCCTTCTGCTGCACTCCCCCCATTTACACACTGCGTGCCTCTTTTGCTCAACCCCCTTCAGTATTTGCGCCGGCACTTAAACCCCCTTCGTTCTCTCACACGGCGGGCGAGTCTGTCTGGGCGCATCGTGACCGAGGTCGTACAGTACAGCTCGACCGCCGTGCGGTCTGTACCAGCGACTGAGGTCAAGATTCTCCCATACAGCCCGACCCTAGCCGGGTTAATAAGATGTTTATTATATGGCCAAACCGGACCCACTTTACTTCGTTTCTGCAACTGGCTTGTACTCCCTGCCATTTTTCTTGCGCCTGCCCGGTGCGTGGCGATGAGCTGAACCTTCCTTATTGTCAACCGCTTGGCCTCGGTATCCTCTCTTTTGTCATCATGCTGTTTGGCACTTCCATCCCCTTCTCGGTAGCCGACATAACCCTCTGTTTTTGCATCTTTAGTTGTGCATATTTTCACCTCAACCATTACCCGTCTAGATGCTGGTCTAGCTGGCCAAATCGCGACCGTCGGTCCTCCGCTTGCAATACTACAACGGCAATACTACTATACTTGCCGGGCGACTGTTGGGAGAAGAAATATATTGCCGTATTTGCGACTCCGCCCAATACGGAATTAGATTTTCTCCCAATAGCCGTTCTAATATAGTGCGTATTTATCTGGCTCTGTCTCACCGAGGCCTGGGAACTACAAACTTCAGGCGTTTGATTGGCTTAAAATCGATATTGAGCTGCGTTCGGTCGGTACAGTACGACCTCGGTCCCGATTCTCCCATACAGAACCTTCCCGATCGGTTACTCCGAACTACGGCTTGCCGTCTCAAAATCGCCATTAGTTTTGTTATCGCGCTCCATCCCTTGTCTACTCGGTCCCATAACACTGTTCACACTAATCACCCCGCGCCTGCTCGACGAACTTCAATTCTTTTTACCTGCGAAACGTATTTGTTTGCGTCCGGGCAAGCCACCCACTTCAGTGGCCCCGACGCCCTTCCACATTCGAACCATTCACCCGGCCCGCCCAAGTGAGAAGGGACTACCAGGCCCCGAGTTGGCCTTTGGTTCGAGGGTCGAGGGTCGAGGGTTACTCGGTCGCGGGTTGAGGGTACTGGTCGAGGGTCAAGGCGCACTAGTCGCGGGTCGAGGGTCCCTGGTCGAGGGTCGCCACATTCAGTATTCAACATTATTTTCACTTAGTTTCTCGAGGATAGCTTAGCTTTATGCGCCCACAAGATTCGAATGTAGCGCGCCTAGCTACCTTGTCTGCGGCGGTTTGCTTGCAAATTGACAGCACCAACGGCCGTTTCCAGCTGTCACAACCCCTGTCTCCGTCGTTCCAGCTTTACTTGCTCATCTCCCGGGACTCATCTTCTGTTCTGTTATCGTGGCTATGGAATCATTTCGCAGTCGATTCGAACCAGAAAGGCTTTAGTGTCTCTTTCACTCCAAACGGAGATGGAAGCTGCCTTTTTTCGGCCGCTTGCACAACCGCTGGAAACAAGACGGGCGTGCTTCACGCGGGCGATCCTTTGAAAATCTATTAAGTCATTGCTTTGATGTACAAGTATTATCGTTGCTCGTCATTACGAGCAACGACGCGCTCGGAAAGCAGTCTTTCGGTAATCGTGTTCCTTTGATTCTCGACTGCTGGCCATTCCTTCCGCCTCGCTGTCTACCGACAACGGTGCATTACGGGACTACCAGCGTCCCGCCCCCCCCCCCACGTGAGAACACCCATGCCAAAAGGACCCACAAATGGCCGCACATGACGTGAAATGTTTTTGCGCTGCTTCCAGCCCGGGGAAGGCACACCATTTACTATCCTGTTACTTTATCTAGCTCATCATTTGGCACTCTCCGCAATACATATTCGTTCGCCAGCTATTCCCCTCGCCCTTCACACCTCCTTCCTTAAGCAACAGCCTGCCGGGGACCGACCTTCTTGGCTTCGTCTGCGAGGAGGCCTTCACAGCCCGAACCCGTCCCGGTGCATCGGCAGCGGCTATCACAACAATTACGCAGGCGCAATTCGCAACCAACCTGGTTCTCCAGCCGCATTCTCGGATGTGCTGCACCCGGATATCGTTGTACGCACTGTCCCTCGGGTAACCCGACTCTTCCTTAATAAACACTCATACCGTCCACATCACGCCAACTCGTCTCCCCCCCCAATTTCTGACGTGCCCAAACTTTCTAGTTCCCAAGGTTTTTTTTTCCCTGATATCAGCATATCTTCTCGACTATACTCTTAGTCCCCATTTCTTCGCGGCTTGCGAAATTACGCCCCGGCCAAACGGACTCGCAGGTCAGACGCGCCGTTGCCGCCCAGTTTCACCAAAGCCGCTTCCAGTGCCCCCTTGCCCCCGCGCTCAAGAGCCTCCCCTTGCGTTCATTGGCTTGGGGTGGCCTCCAACCGGTGTGCCCCCCTTGCGTCTCCTTGTGGTGTGGCTTTTGAGTTCCATCACCCGTGCAAATTTTCCGTTTCGGTATTTACGTTTCCCGTTTTCTTGGGCCATTCCTTCCTCCACGTCTCCGGCGCTACCGCTCCTTTTTGTCTCTTGGTTTTCCGTTTGTACGTATTTTTTTTTTTATCAATCTGTCCTTCACTCCTTCCGTCCCCCTTTTCTTTTCCCTTTCCTGTTGTCGACTCAGCTCTTTTGGACCGGATTGTTACTAGGCTGCGTATCATTGGTGTTTCTTAGGAGAAACTAATAAAGTGTCAGTGGCTTTTCGCTGTTCCGGTTTTTTTGCTTCTATGCGTTGCATGATAAAATATTGACACGAGTTTTCTGTGTAGTTCTCAATGAGTCATTGGATATTATTATTTGTCATAAATCACGGCGCAGATCACCAACCAACAGAACATCTACTATAGATATATGGTCTTTTTATAGACCTTCAATCGTATAACAGATTACGGCAGCAGGAGCCGTGTATAAGCTAGTATAATCCTATGGTCAGCGCATTATACGCATTCCCCCTGTAAAAACCAAAAACATGGAGAACTCAACGATAAAATATAATAAAGACAATATCAAATGCCGCATTCACAGGCTGGCAAACAACTAGCAAGCACTAACACGTAATTCACGCCATTGCTTCAAAGTCTCTCTACCTGTCTCCGGCGATTAAAAAGCGAAGTAAAGAAGGTAAGGGAAAATATCAAAACATTGGCACTCTCAAAGATATCCAGTTAGGGGGTATATATCCGAGAACCCACTACATTTTAGATTGTTCCGCAAAAAATATCTCGCAGATGAATAAGCATAACAATAACCTTTACTAAACAAGGTCAATTCATTTAAAATTTATTGGGTACTCCTAATATGTTGTTCGAGAGAAATAAGCTGGAGCTGCGGTGGTGTACTGCCCGAGAACCATTACCTATTTTGATACCTATTTTTGACAAGAAGTATCGTTGTTTTACCTCCTCCTTACGAAATCTGCAATACTGCAGGCAAGCGGCAATTGCGCCCATTCAATGAAAAGGTTACTTTAAAATAATATTTAGGCTATGAAGCGTGTTGATGCGCTGGGCATTATCCAATGATGTGTAAAGCTCATACCTGAGGTAAACTTGGCCGGAAAAAGTGGATTTTTTTCTAGTTATATGAGTCGCTATAGGATGATATCATGTGTTCGAATAGTCCGACTGTGTATTAGCTGACCTGTTGTAGATTCTTTTGCGGTGACCCTTTGTCTACATGTTTTATTACAATATTACAGGGTGGAGTTTTGTATTTATCACCCTGGTCGTCCCCACCCCATAGCATTTTCTCACTGTTGAGGCGTGATGACCAGCTCGTAGATACTTGGCGACATGCTAGAATTTCCACGAGGGCTGTAAGCCAGCACAGGGCATTGGTGATTGAGTGAAAGACGGTCGAGGGGGAGGCGGCTGAGAAAGGTAGTCGAGGATACGCGGGCGGTTGAGGAAACACAGGCGGTTGAGGAAACACAGGCGGTTGAGGAAACACAGGCGGTTGAGGAACCAGAGGCGGTTGAGGTAAAGTCTGCATCCGTGGCTGCATCATATTGGCAGCGCTGTGGGTAGCAGGGTAGCTCGGCTGCGAAGTAGGCGGAGGATTTACGCCTTGATTGGTTACCTGTGGTGATGGTAAAGCTGGACCCTTTGATTTAGTTGCCTTCTTTTTCCGCGAAGGTGTTTTGTGTGAGGAGCCTGCATCAAGAGCAGCCCGTCCGGAGAGGAAAACATCTCCTTCCTAGTTGACTGCGCTCTCCGCACCTCCGCTTTATGTTGCTTACGTGCTCGGTCAGCAAACGAAGGACCTTTTCCTCCGGGTGTAACGCCGGTCAAGTATGCTTTGGTCTCCACGTCAAGCAGCAAAGCGTCTCGCGTGTCTGCTTGACATGCGTCTAGTAGAGACAAATGTTGGCGGTCTCGGTGAGCCCAACCGGCGTGAATCACTTCAGCCTGGTTCATTTGCGGTGCACTGGGGTTGGTGAACGCACGGAAAATGAACCACGGAGCTCATGCCACCACGATACCCAGCTTGTCAGGAAAGCCCTGCTATCATCGGCCCCAATAATATTAAGTCCATATCAGATTTGGCGGCCTGGTATCCAGCAACAGTTGTGCATAGTAACAGCTGTCACACAGTTGTTTGAAACTCGTCACTGCTCTCACTATCAAGTTTTTGAGGTTTTTTGTTTCTGTGGTCTTTGAAGTGAAACTCACACAATTAATATCGGCGTCATCCCCAAAAACCTTTGAAATTCCTGCTAAATTTGCGCCTGCCATGTCGCTACACCAACCTATAGGGTTAAATTTAGCACTATCCGAGCCGGCCACTTTCCTGAGGCTTCATTAAATAAACGCCAGAAAAGTTCGACGTTTACCGTGTCCTCGGTTTCGGCCTCCATTGTAGCCAGCGGTATCTGCTTCCGAAGCAAGGGATGATACACACTGGTTGTTAGCGTGATAAACCTATCGCACCGTTTCCTTTTTCCGTCGAAAAAGAAATTCTTTGCTCAGAAAATGGTCCCCATTTTTGTCCATGTTTAATGCCATTTTCATTTTTCGTCGTGCTTGTCTTGAAGACAAAGGATGGCATGTCCGGGTTTCCCCTCTTGTCATTGATTTTGTACACATATAAGGGGTCTTTTTTATCTGCATACTCATTAAAAGAGACAGTCGCCTCAAAGTTTGGCCAAAAGGCTCTATATCCTTCTTCAGTTTGTGTTTCATGTTGGATACGCGTTTCTTATCCAATACAGCACTGCCTCTCTTTCGACAGCGTTCCAATCCATTTGCTGTTGAAATGCGGACATGACGAACGCCGATTGTACCTCGGAGGGCTTGATGTTTGGTTGGTTA
Organism: Montipora foliosa; assembly: GCF_036669935.1. Lineage (NCBI taxonomy): Eukaryota > Metazoa > Cnidaria > Anthozoa > Scleractinia > Acroporidae > Montipora > Montipora foliosa. The sequence goes on along the minus strand of NC_090869.1, from coordinate 73,254,341 downwards.
TTCCGTATAATTGTTCGATGCTCGTGATGTCCTTTTTTCGGAGACTGTCTTTGACGGGGCATGTGTGATTACCAATGTGTAAACAGTCACTGATTTATTACGATAACTAAGATACCTTCGCGCACTGCATGCAACATATTCTCCCACTTTACCACAACCTTTGCAAATCATTTCACTTCTTCTTCCTTTCCGAACTGCGTTGTATTTGTTACACCAAATTCCATCTTAAATGGACACTTTTCTTTGATGCACTTGCACGACCCCTTGCAATCAGCAAAACGCACACAGCCATGGTTTTACACTCCGTGGGACAATTTTTCTTCCATTTTCTGCCATCTTCAAGGCCATCGAACTTTGTCGGAAATCCTTAATTTCGTATATTTTAAGACCATGATTCCAATGGGCAGGGATTTCACTGTTTCTTTTTTGTGCATTGTCCTAAGAGGATTTAGATATCTTGCGTTGTTTCGGGTTCTCTCCTGATGATGGAATGGTCAGATTCCGATTCCGACTCTTGGTGGCTAAGAAATGCAGAAAAAAAAGAAAACTAGTCATGCTTGTAGATAATTTCATCCGATACCTACATATAACAGATTTATATTTTTATACCTGCTTTAATTAAAGCCTGAAGTGAACTTTCGCTTTTGCGATCGTCATCTGAGACTCCTGAGGAACTATGGAAAAAAGTTATAGACTTTGTATAATGACCATCCATGACCCAGTAAACTAAAACAATCCATCTGAATGAACTGGATTGCACGGGCTAGGCCATGATTCCAAAAAGCTGCAATCAACAACCCTGACTTTCATATCCAGTCAAGGCAGCTGAGGAATTGTTAATTTAACGAGTCTATTCCGATTTATGAGCCCCCTGAGTAAAGATATTGACTTCAAAGAGGTTCCATTCAACACAAACTATTTAATTCAACTCCTTGTTTAACCCTCAGGCATACAGGGGGTGGGGTGAGGAAGGGTGGGGGGTGGGGGGTGGGGTATCGTATGGAGTAGCTTGTTGATACATACTTTTAACCCTTAAAACCCCCATCGGTTCATTTGAGTCCCAAGAGGGTATGCAAACTAATACATTTCTTCTCACGTCACGTGATTTTATTCTAATCGATAAAATCGTAACCACGAATTTAGCAGAGATTGATACTTTCTTTATCTACTTTTGGAAATTTGAACAAATCCTACCCTAGCTACACACTAGAGAAACACCAACGTTTCCGTGAGAAAATCGATGACAAATAAAGCTATTCCCCTAGTACCATTTACTGGTTAAATTCCCTTTTCTTGAAAGTTAATCCCAGAACGAGTCCATACGAGATGATGGTTGATTTGCAATTTGTGAGATGGTCAACAAATCCATAAAAGAAAAAAAAAAAGGAAAAATAAAAGAGAAAAGCGAGGAAAAAATGATCGAAATAGGTTAGCATGCGCCAAATGAAAACATAGCGCTATTTCACTCTTGTTTAAAGGAAAATTATCTTTTTTTGTGCCAAATAGGATTTTAACCATTTCGCTGCAAATAGACACCCACACCGACCGAAAACCGCTAGTTGAGGCCCAAAACGTGGTTTTTCGTGCATTTTCAGGGTTAAGCGCAACGGAGGGGCTAAAGGGGAATCTGACCCTTTTCTCATGTTACTTTCCCATATTCCACACATCGTGGAAACAGGCGCGCGCGAACTGTTTGCCGCAACATTGTTGCCTCGTTTACCAACACATTATAAAAGGTAGAGGCCGCGGGGCCCGGTACTCGCCCTCTTCCCCTCCTCCTCCTATGAGATACTTTCACAACAGCATTCATGCGCCGGCTGAAATTTTAATTCGCAACAGTTTTACCTGAAGGCGGGTCGTACCAATTCTTCGTCTGAGTCCTCCCTGGTTCTTTTTTGACGGAACATCAGGGCATACCGTGGTACTGAAACAATAACGATAACGATAACAATCTTAATGCCTTAAGTCGTAAACAGAGTTAGTTGCTCCTTTACTTCTACCGCGCCTTTTCCTCGCAACCAAAGTTAGTTCTGAATGCCCAATTTTGCCTTAGATTGCAGTCATCTTAACTCATGGCGATTTAGACTATTTTTTTTTCCTTCACCCTCTTAGCATTAATAATTGTACTTCCTTTTAACCTCGATTTGTCATTGAATAGATCCTTGGCTTTCGCATTTAAAGGACGACGATTTTGCCCTGTCTTTGTTGGTGTGTTCTCAGCAGTCGAGAGCTAAGCTCTTGAAACGACATGGTCGATCTATCACATCGACATCTTTCTCTCCTGGTCTTCTTTCTATAATAGGGAAAACAAGGCAGTTGCATTATTATCGTTCTGGTATTTTTTTGTTTATCGCTACTTTATTATTTAATGTCATGCCAGGAGAAACGTCCCGATGAATTACGCCGTCTTTTAATCCTTTTAGCCGTATTCAAGTCGTTCGATTCCTTTGGCGTGCTATCTTGTCGGCTGATTCCTCTGAAAGGTTATGATTTCTTCCCGATCATCTTTACGAAAAGATGAACTGGGGATAAAAAAAGCAATGTTCTCAATTTCCTGACATCAATGGAAATAAAAGCCTTCTTTTTCCCATTTCATACTCTAGCCAGGTTCCAAATATTTACTGGGAAGAATCAACATGGATGTCAAGATCATTACTCTTAACATCATTGAAATAACTTTCCTCACCTGTAGCTCGCCCTCCAAACAGGAACTCAGGGTTGAATTCTTTCTCGCCCCACCATTCCATTTCAGGAATTTGCCGTCTTCTCTTCCTTTGTGTCTGAAAAAAATGAACAAAAAGGATAACAGGATTTTACGGAGTATAAAGGCAACATTTACAACTGTTCATTTTATTTGTAAAACTCTAAAATAAAAACTTTAGGCACTGCCTACAAGCTCCGCTATGGTGCGTTACATTATACCCGACCCTCATAAGGTTCCCCGGCTTCACTGTCGAAATCCTGTGGGAATCCTCAGTGCACGGGGGAGCAACCCGCCTCGTTAAATGACTGCGATATAACGAACTTTACAGTTTAATATAATGGACAGACCGTTTTCCAGGAGCGTTAATTAAAGGCATCATTCTCTTGAGATTTCTTTGGTGATAACCGCTCTTTTTCAAAAACCGCAGTCTTCCTCTCGACAACTACTACATTATCATCTGAGGTACTGGCCGGCAATTTGTGGCATCAGCATAGCTACCGGTACCCTGTAAAAAAGGTGTATCATGGTTTCGTCAACTTTTTAGCATCACATATTATTTTCACCCCCTCCCCCCCCCTCCCCTCCGACAGGTCTTCCCTGGTTATGGATATGGAATTGTATAGCCCAAGGTATTCTTCAGGAACATTAAAACATTAGAAACATCTATTTACCGTATTTGTAGGGACAATAGCACATAATGGTCTCCAGTATGCCCCAAAATATTGTGCCAAAACATATCCCTGAGCTTGCCTCAGTGGTTCTTATACAATCCTCCTCTCCCTGTAAATATAAATACTTTTTAATGCCTTATTAAGTGCCCGTCAGGCGCCAATCCATAAATTACCCTGTATTCTTGTTGAATGGTGGTGGGTCGTCGTCAGTTCTTGGCCGGCAAGCCCAGGCGTTTTTCAGGAGTCACAGGAAGCCCAAGCGGCAGGCCAAGCATGTTTGAGTGGACGAGTGTGAAGTCGTGTGACGTCACAGGAGAACAAGACATTCAGGCGGTGGAGTCACAGGAAAGACGAGGCAGCAAGTCAAGGCATAATGTATTTTCACATAATTTATTCAATATATATTGGATGGTGGAGTGAAGTGTGATGCCGTGATGACATCACAGAGGCACAGGAAGCCCAAACGATGGAGTCACCGGCCCCACCCCAAGCCGCATATTTTTCATTTAATTTTTATTGGATGGTGGGGTAGATAAGCAGTGACGTCAATGAGGACGTCAAAAAGGGCATTTGTAAAGGGATTCTTGTTACATTAAATTTTCGCGACGCGTTAAGCGCCTGCTTGCGTGTACTTGGGAAGACTTGCGATGACTTACGATTACTTTCTTGCACTTTGATGGAGCTCAAAACCCACACACAAGTGGACGCAAGTTTTTCACCGTTTGGCCACCCAACGCAAGTGAACGCAAGTTGGTCTCTTTAGCGCGAGTGCCAAGTGTGCACTGAAGGGCTTTTTTGAAACTTGCGTCCAACTTGCGTCTACTTGCGAGTCCGTTGTTGGCCGGGGCTTTAATTTCGCAAATTCCGCGAATTAATGTGACTAAGATTATATTCTATAATATTTCTATATAAGTGAAAAACCTTTTGAACTATACGGTTTTTTCATTCAGAAAATGCGTGTGGAGACGAGTTGTCATATCTTGACCGTATTATTGTTTTTAATAAGATCGTCTTACCTTGTACAGTGAGTACAACGATTTCCAGGTGCATCACATCCGAGAATGCTTGGATAACCATGTTGGTTGCGAATTCGCCTGGTAATTTGTGATAGCCACTTCCCATTGAACGGGCTTTTCTTGTCTGTGAAGTCCTCCTCGCAGACGAAGCCAAGACGGTCGTTAATTAATTAATTATTTGTGATTAAGCGAGGGAATAGCTTGTCGAACTA
>NC_090869.1:73245343-73249638 GCF_036669935.1 Montipora foliosa | reverse complement strand
TAATTGACCACGGTCCCCATAGGGGCTTTCAAGGCCAATGAAATAATCACAACAGAACAGAACATACAACATCAACTGTAAAGAATCCCACTGGCCTGAGGCAAGCTAGTGACTATTTACAAGTGCAGCTGAGAAGTTGAACCAGGGATTATCAGGAACAAATTCAGCGAGTGGTCAGAACGTGTCTTGAACCGGGGATCCCCGATCTCAAGGCAAGCGCCGTAACCATTGGGCCGGACTGCCCTCATACAATTTGCATTCACTCCCGATCTTAAAGTCGAAGCTGCGATCCATCTAGTCTTCAAATCATGCTTTTTCCGGCTCCCTTGCACAGTCTTGCACAGTCTTACACAGTCGATTCCACACCAACTAAACACGTTTGATTAAACCAGGTTTAACAAAATAAAAAATGAGCAACGGAAGGCTGAAAGATTGAATTTTACATAGGGTTCATGTAAGTTCTAATGTGTGTCTTCATTGTGTTGAATTTGGAGTCTACATTATGTCAGGTAGTAACTTGTATCAAGAAAACAATTTTAAACCATGTTTAACTAAACAGCTTTTAAACGTGTCTAAGCTTTGGTGTGAATGCGAACAAAGTATTCGTTAATGGCACTATGAGCCCTCACGAAGAGTGCGCGTTCTTGAAAGAAGGTTGAGACGTCTATTGCAGAACAGAAAGTATGGTAGGGAACTACGTTGGTTTATCGATTTATTCTTTTGTCTTTAAATGGGCTGAAACTTGAGTATACGTAATAGCAAGATATCTAAGCCCTCTTGGCCAGTAATGCTGAAGGAAAACGTTGAGCTGTTTTTTTTTTTAATTTCACAACGGCGTCAATTACTTTAATCACTTCTTGACTATTCCTACACCTGCTAACTTGTTGAAAGTGTGTCTTCAACCTAAAAATGACATTGGTCTTGCTCAGCAGCCGGTAAGAGAATGCAAATATCATGATCCTCAGGTTAAGAAGCTCTCTACAAAGCGACACGTTTTTAAGGAGTTTAAGAAACGACGACGGAGACTTCTACGATTATGCCACAAAACAATTCATAATAGGGACCTCAGGCGGGCGAAGCGCGCCAGCGGAGCACCATGGGTAAGATTTTGGGAAATCTATGCAAGCGAGAAATTTTGGTTATGACGTCACGTACGGCCGCCCGCCCGTACAGACTGTCAGGGTGGAGGTGAGGAGGCAGGACAGCCCCTGGGGACGGGAGTGTTCGGGCAACTTTCCTTGGATGGAAATCGGTGGGCAGCGTTGCATTTGGCAACCCGCGTTTTTCTGGCGGGAAATCATATCAGTGATGAGCAACGGGATAAAGAGCAGGCGACGAAATTTGAGATATTGAAGGTGGCTTAAACCAGTTTCAACACTTTCAAGAGACCTTGTTATTAGAAGAATTGACACTGTAACACTTTATCACGTAACAGCAATGTTGTGGTACCATGTGAAACACAAATTATTGCTGAACAAGATGCAGTCATGTTTATGACGTTACAAGTTACCATGGCAACAGGAAAGCATTGAAAAACACCCTATATTTTGGCTTAAGTTCAGGCTGATATCTGAGAAACGAACTGGGTGAGCCCATTTTTTTATTGCACGAAAGTGATCAGCAGGCCAAGGTGAAACGCGGAGCGGATTCAGAGCTACCTTAAATTTTCAATTAGTTAAGGTGGCTCTGAATCCGCCCCACATAATTTTTTTAAACTTTACAGAAAGTTTCATTCTGACGTACTGATTACATTTCAGAAATATAAGATAAGGGTCACAGAGTTCGTTTTTGAGATATGAGCAGCTAATGACAAAATATGGGCTGTTTTTGCAGGGCTTTCCTGTTGCCACGGTAACCTTTTAAGTCACAAAAACGACCGAATCTTTTTCAGTGATAGTTGGTGTTTCATATGGTACCATAACATTGCTGTTAAGTGAAAGGTGTTGTAGTGTCAATCCTTCTAATAAGAACAGCAAGTTTTGAAACCGGTTTGAGACACCTTAAGAGAGGAAAGCCTCGCGAGAAGCCGAGAAAGGAGAAGAATAGAAAATTTCAATGAAAATCAACGTTAAGGTGAAAGAAATAGAGAGAGAGACAAAACAATTATTTACAACGGTTAGCTTTCAGGTAAGCTTAATGGTTTCGTTCTTTAATAATAAGCTTATATGCCTCGCTGCCTCACATATTTTTTAAAAAGGGAATAATGCCCGAAAACGCGTACAATTCCTTGTGGACAGAGATTCTGACATATTTCAACAATCACATTTATAAACTTTTTTGTGTGAAATGGGTGTCCAGTTGTGAGCTTCTTTGTTTGGCTTTGAAATTGCAGTCGAGTAAGCGAATTTACTACACTTTAGGTTGACTTTTTAATTAGTAAAGATTTTTGCTGTTGTTCTGAACTGAAGAGAGAGGGAGTAAAGATTGTCAGTCAAACGGAAAATGTTGTGAAAGAGATTACTGTCCATGTAATTTCAGTTTTAGTTGTTGATTAAAATGGTTAGTTATTGTTTGCAAGGCTTGTTTTTTTACTGATTTCAGCTCAGAGGTTTTTGACCTGTTTGGTTACTGTAAACTGTACACACTAATAACGATTAATTTTGTACTTTATGCAGAAGCATATAATTTCCATAAACACGATATTGCTTTCTGGGGTTAGAAACGGGAGCTCCGCTTTTAGGCTTGGCTAAATCTATATATTATCATTGGTAAAAAAGGAAAAAATAATCATACTTCCCTTATGTGGAGCGGTGAACTAAGTATTTATGTAGCGTTATTATAACCAGGAGAAATAGAACGCGACCTTCCCAAGTTAACTACTTACCTTTTGTGCCTGGTGCCGTCGTGGGTACCACACTTGGAGAGACTGTTGTTTCAGTTGGAGTTGAGGCTGCTGTCTTGATCAGCAGCACATCACTTGTTGTCGGAGTCAAGGTGGTGATTTCTTGTTGGGGCTTCTTCACTATTGTCAAAGGCTCGTAATAGGCGAATCCATCACGGCTTTGCAAGGTCTTATCAGAAGACGTTCTAGAGACGGCGTTAAGCTCACAAGTGCGTAAGGATCGCGCGCTTTGAGCTTCAAAATTGAGGAAGGAGAAGAATAGAAAATTTCAATGAAAATCAACGTTAAGGTGAAAGAAATAGAGAGAGAGACAAAACAATTATTTACAACGGTTAGCTTTCAGGTAAGCTTAATTGTTTCCTTCTTTAATAATAAGCTTATATACCTCGCTACCTCACATATTTTTAAAGCTATCTGAAAAAGGAATAACGCCTGAAAACGTGTACAATTCCGTGTGGACAGAGATTCTGACATACTTCAACAATCACATTTATAAGCGTTTTTGTGTGAAATGGGTGTCCAGTTGTGAGCTTCTTTGTTTGACTGTGAAATTGCAGTCGAGTAAGCGAATTTACTACACTTTAGGTTGACTTTTTAATTAGTAAAGATTTTTGCTGTTGTTCTGAACTGAAGAGAGAGGGAGTAAAGATTGTCAGTCGAACGGAAAATATTGTGAAAGAGATTACTGTGTAATGTAAGTTCAGTTTTAGTTGTTGATTAAAATGGTTAGTTATTGTTTGCAAGGCTTGCTTGTTTACTGATGTCAGCTCAGAGGTTTTTGACCTGTTTGATTACTGTAAACTGTATACACTAATAACGATTAATTTTGTACTTTATGCAGAAGCATATAATTTCCATAAACACGATATTGCTTTCTGGGGTTAGAAACGGGAGCTCCGCTTTTAGGCTTGGCTAAATCTATATATTATCATTGGTTAAAGGGAAAAATAATCGTACTTTCCTATATGGAGCTGTGAACTAAGTATTTATGTAGCGTGGTACGTTTTAACCAGGAGAAATAGAACGCGACCTTCGCAAGTTAATTACTTACCTTTTGTGCCTGGTGCCGTCGTGGATACCACACTTGGAGAAACTGTTGTTTCAGTTGGAGTTGAAGCTGCTGTCTTGATCAGCACATCACTTGTTGTCGGAGTCAACGTGGCGATTTCTTGTTGGGGCTTCTTCACTATTGTCAAAGGCTCGTAATAGGCGAATCCATCACGGCTTTGCAAGGTCTTATCAGAAGACGTTCTAGAGACGGCGTTAAGCTCACAAGTGCGTAAGGATCGCGCGCTTTGAGCTTCAAAATTGACGGAAGCACATTTGTGATTCGAAAGACATTTATGGGCGCAGGCCAGTTCGCTGCGAACTTGGTGTACCGAAATCACATGACCATTTAACGCTTCCCTTAAAAAGATAAATGCAAGTTCAGTGTTCATTGGTCGTTTTCACA
>NC_090869.1:73235343-73237843 GCF_036669935.1 Montipora foliosa | reverse complement strand
ACCTTGAACAATGGGACTAAGGAGTCTCTTGCGATGGCGCTGCCCTCTCCCGGTCACAAAGGATGTATTCTGATACAACTCTGGAAACCTTCTGAGAGCCAACACGAAAACGTCGGTGTCTGGGGAGATGAGATCGATACTCGTAGCTCCCGAAGTTGTATCATCAATAGCATGCAACAACAGCTGTGTGTCTGCTTCCTCTTGGCTGCTCTCAAGGTATGCCACATCTTTGTGGGTTGCTTCACATTGGCTACCCCATGCAACTACAACATCCTTTCCACTGTGACTTCCCTTCTCTAATGTCTTTCTAGCGAGAAATTGGGTAAGTTACACCTTGGTATTGACATGAGAAAGAAGCCTCTTCATCGGGACATTCATCACCTTGTCTCGACACCTGGATTGCTGTCTTTAAAGAAAATGGCAAATAGTACCTAAAAGAAAACATTAATTGTTTTTCAACACTGACAATCTTTTGTATACTATAGGGTTGCTGATTATCGAGAAATATAAAAAAAATATTAAATTTGTAAATTACTAGCCTGTCAAAGAAAAGTCGCAATTCATCGCAGTCGTTGTACTTCTCAAAGACGTACATGGTGAAATGCTCAGCAAGTTGAGAACATCTCTTAATCCAGTCTGGTTTGTCAAGCGCCTGAACCTCTGCCATTGCGTCTACAATAGAGACCTTCTGTGTAGCTGCCATCCTAGTAACAACGGGCAAAACCTCTTCAGTGATACTTTCAGTTTTTCTTCTTGGATCCATCTTCTCAAGAATGTTCATTAAGGTGCTGTTTGATGAACAATGAAGCATGGTGCCATCCGCGGCAAACATCGACCTTGGCACTATTGAGAACTCATACTCCCCGACAGCTTCCTCGATGTCAATCTCAGGGCGTGCCTTGCAGACCATCATCATCCGCCCAAAAAGTGAGCGATCTTCCTTGAACTCAATCATGGTGTCTTTGGCGACCACTCGCAGAGTCTTCCCTGTACTTTTCCACATAAGAAGCTTGCCTTTTTTTATAAGTTTTAAAAAGATTTTTCTCCAATTGATTATGACATTTGAGTAAGCAGAATCGTAGCAAACATTTGGAGAGAATGTAAGAAATATTTGAGGTAAGTACGAGCAGAAACAAGCTTAATAGGCGAGAATGTTCAGCTTTAATCCCTAACTCACCTTTCCTTCGCTCTCTTCAGAATCCCAGTATGAACAAGATCTTTATAGCAGGATCGATGCCATGATGCTTGTGCTATTTCAAGCTCATGAGGTGACATTCTTCGCAGCTTTTCCCAAGTTTGAGAATACGCCAAATTTCTATACTTAGCCCATTCTTCGATGAATTTGAAAACTTTCTCGTACGAAGAAGGTTCTTCGACAAGACTTTCATTTTTTTCTTTCTGACAGATGATACATAAATTGAAGTCTAGGTTTAGCTTCTCGGCTTCTACCATTCCAGAATCAATGGCGTTAGCCATTAGCGACATTAACGCTAGTTTCTCTACATGGTCTGTAAATCAAAATGGAGGATCTCTAAATTGATGATAAAAGCCGCTGACCACGGATAACAATAACCTTTTTCCACGGATTGATAATTCTTTTACTCAAGCAATATAACATGTAACTTACATTTAAATAAGAAATATGGTTTAGGGTTTCGAGAAACCACTAAAGTGTACCAAGTGTAGTAAAGTGTACCAAGAGCCCAATAGGCTCCCGAGTGTAACCTTTTCACTTCGTATTCGAGGCCTCACGTGTAACATGATTCCTCTTAATCAATTTCGCATCACCAATAGCGGTAAATAATGTACTGCTTATAATTAAGACCTGGTAATGTACAAATCGCAATTTTCGTTGAACTGGGTAAATATGATTAGTGTCCACCAACGTTAAATATGGTTATGTGGCTTTTAAAGTCAAGCCTCGTTTCCGTGCTGTCATGGTCACATGACCAGCTGTGTAAACTTAGGTGTGTCGTGTACACTTACATGCTTCGTATGAGCAATTCTGATAACAATGTCGGTTGTCTGAAAGAGGGTTTTGAAGTTTATTAAGGTCCAGCCTCGTTTCCATTCTGGGACATAAACGTCACATTTTTAAGCCCACCGTAGCGGCCGTCCATACAAGTTACAAAATTGCCGACAACATTTTCCATGTTCCTTAGAGTCCCGTTAACACATCTAGACAGGTGGTTTGCTTATTTACAGATGCTCCCAGACTACACCTGACTACTGTGCCGGCTGTGACTGACGTCACGGCATGCGCAGCATGCGCAAAATTATAATGTCCACGAACCATACGTTCAGCGGTCATCATAGCCATGACATCAACCTCGTGATGTAAACGTCTCCACTGACAACAACAACAATCTTCATTATGTGACTTGCTCCGTGAGTGGGCAAGATGAACCAAATCCCGCACTGTGATTGACTACCCGAGCGTGCAAGGTGGAGCTGTCTTGCCCTCTCGGGATTTGTCCCTTGGTCCCGCAAGATCAAAGAC
>NC_090869.1:73227843-73230343 GCF_036669935.1 Montipora foliosa | reverse complement strand
GTCCTTAAATTATAATTACAGATTTTGATCTTAAAAAAATCTTCTATGTAAATTGGCGCTTCTTTATGAATACAGGCATACCTCTAGGCATGCCTCTAGGCATGCCTCTAGGCATAATTATGCTCCCAAAAACCGCGTTTTTCCATTTCTGAGTGCGTATTCAACCTAGGTAAAATGAGGATCACCAAATGAATTTAACCTAAGTAAAAACGGATTAAACCTGAGAACGGATTAATCTCTAAGATCCAACGATCGTAAAAAATAATCATAAAAAGAACTTCGAAATTAATGCCCTCGTTTAAACCGACGATTTCACGACTTTTAGTCGCAGCGGAGACAAGATATCGTTAAAAAGATTGGTTTAAATTATCCCACCTTGACAAATTGCACTCTTGTTGGGTCTTCTTTAATCCATCTACCGTACCCCTGCTGAATACATCAATTAAAGAAATTCCGGGTCTAACTGGCCAAATTTGAAACCAACGTTTGAGAAGTTTTGCAGTTGTCGAGGTTGACAGGTGATCAGAAATATATTTATTGATTTTTCAGTCATAGAAACATGACAAGAGTTGCTCGAAGTTTGATTACGCCAGCCAAAGTTTTATTAAATAAACACCAATGAAATACCAGGTCAGCTTTCGAGGGAAAATATAGCATCTTTACGCGCGAAAATAACATGTTATCTTCCGCAATGTTCTTCATGTTCCCGAAAACTGCGTGTACTCGACTTAATTACATTAAACAAGCTCTCGGCAATATGGGATCTGCTATTTATTACTTCTATGGCGCGGGCCATTAATCAACGGGAAAAATGAGGATCCATACTGAACTTACCCTATTACGGACCGAGAAAACGAGATTAGTATATGAGACGTGACTTATTATTAATATATCTGAAATATTCACATACACGAGAAAGAAACTTAGTCTAGTTAAGTCAACTCAGCCATGACGTTCATCTTCCACAAATGATAGGCACGCATTAAAATCCGAAAAATAAATGAAGCTTATTGGCTTTTTGAAAAAGTTGCTTGCAGGATTTAAAATAGTTTTACAAGTTTACTTCATGTAAACAACATGGCAATCTTACTTGAAAATGTTATTACATCAAAATTTCAATTTTAGAATGTGGTATTGTGGAGTACGGCCTGCTGAATTAACCAATTATAGCACGCGTACTATCTGAGAGACATAACTAAACAAGTGATGTAATTGTTGAATACAGCTCGCTCATACATAAGCCCTAATAAGATATCGTTAAGTCTCTGATAAGCCACTGAGGTGAGCTCAGAAATGTTTTTGCTGTTACCCAAAGAGAACATAGAGACAGTGTGACAAATACCTTGCAAAAGAACAGTATCCTGTGTACAGCCGCCCGCTTTCCGAAAAAAAAATCGGAAAGGAGCGTCTGTGATTTACTGTTAATAATCGTGTTCAATACCACGTGATTTTTCCAGGAATGCGTGGAAAATGATTTGATTGGTTATTACCCATCGATCATTACATCATTGAAGCAACGAGTTTTGATTGGGTTTTATTTTTATTTCTCCACATCAACACCGTGAGAACCACCGTGAGAGATTTTACTTTGCGCACGGTAAAAAATACGAATAAAAATCTTTTTCATGGTCAAAGAGGTTTTTTCTTTTAAAGTAGGAGTGGAATTGTTATCTATGGAGTGTAAAGTGGAAATTAATTCTACATACATTTGTAGGAATTGTTGTCAGCGCTAAAGAAACGAAAGCGTTCCTGACGAATCTTCACGAGGTGAATATAGCACTATTCAAAAGATTGTTCACTCCAAAACGTCTCCCGCAATCCCTTACCAGTCAATGTAATCCGAACGCCTTGCTCGGACCAGCCTAGCCATTCTCAACAACAATCTACAAAGCGTGTTGCCCTGGAAGATTTGAGATGTGGACATCGAGGAAAATAAGAGCTCATCGGCAACGATCTGTGCTGCTCTGAATATCAGAACCGTACTCGGTTGGAAGACTTGCAAATACATCCTTTCCTTTAACCCTTTGATTACTATCTGGCAAAATACGTCCAGTTTATCCAGAGTCCCATCTACCCCTTGTGACGTCATCACTTTTAACGGTCAGGAACAGCTTTGTGCACTAACTTGTACAGGAGATTTTACTATTGAAGATTTAGGATTCCAGTGGTATCGTCTATTAGTCAGCATGGAGAGCATGAGAATTGAATAGTGACAGAAACTCATAAGGGTTGAAACGTGTAACGGCTTGTTGTGTGCTGGGAAACAAGCTTCTTAATATTCAATTTGCTAAGTACCATATTTGGAACAACAAGAGAGAAACATTCAACCAATCAGTTCGCAAGAACACCGTGACGCAATACCACCAATGTTCTCTTGCGAATTTAACTGGAGCGAGGGGTTTCCAAATATGGTACTTAGCACGGAATATTCTGAAGCTGTGAACGAGCGTTACAAGTTTCAACCCTTATGGGTTTCTGATAGTGAAGAAACACGGAGCAC
>NC_090869.1:73215343-73217843 GCF_036669935.1 Montipora foliosa | reverse complement strand
CCCATAATCCCTCGATTCGCTCTGACGAAGGGCTAACGCTCGAAACGTCAGCTTTTAGAATCTCTGTACGGTGGCCAATTTACATTATCAACTCCGTTGATAAAACCAAATTTTTGTATACTACTTCCCCACCGACGCAGCACCACAGTTTCTTTAGAAACTACCCCTTCATTCGTTAAAAAAAGATAACTTTTTACGGTGAGAATTTTTTCATTTCATCACATTTTGTAGATAGTAAGTAAAGTAAGTGATTAATGATTAAAAAATAGGGGTCACCGATGATCTGAACGTGTAAAATCGATGTGATCTTGCAAAGGCTTGGAAAATTTCGTTTTTTGTCACGCTTTTGCGTGACCTGTGAAGGACTGGAACCCAAGAGACGATCGATCGTTGAAGAGATGAAAGGTTTTTACCGGAAAAAACCTTTCTCGAGCATAGCAACGAAGTTTTAAGCAGGGGTCTTTTTCATTTGGTTGGTGTTTTGGGTAATATCTCTCCATTGCCGTCATGCTCATCCTCTGGAGTATGTTTTTTGCGAAATTTAATCGCTGATTGTTTCCACGCAGGTCCGCACTATTCAAGCGGACGAGGACGAAAATACTGCTCAATTTTCACGAAAGTAAAGGAAAAGAACTTTAAAAACATGCATTCACTTTGAACTTAACTTCGTAGGGTAATACACATTAAAAAGAAACAGCCCCATTAAATTTACGCAACGGTTCGTCCTCGAGTTTTCCAAACTTTCAGCCACTAGTACTAGTCTACTCCATCGGCTACCTTTTCCAGAGCTTTTCCATCCTCCCACTCGCTTCACTTGAAGTTTCATGATGATTCGAAAATAAATGTGCCATTCTTTTGCTGGCCTGGAATTTTTTCCTCGGCGTTTTTGTCGCCATGTTATTTTAACTGACGCTTGAAAAATATGTACGAAAGTCAAGTAGACTCGGCTAGTGTTCGACTGATAAAACCTCGCAAATATCAGTCGTGCAGTAGTCTACTTGACTTTCATAAATATTTTAAATCAATTTTGACTGATCACGATCTTCTCTGATCCAACGCTGTGCGAGACTTATCGTCCACGGCTTTTTGCAAAGGTTTTAAGACCTCAACTTCACTAATGCTCGAAGTAATGCGTGACATATTACAGTCACGTTACCTGCGCAGTAACGTTGCGCACAAACAATAAGTGCGAACGTCCTTAAATTATAATTACAGATTTTGATCTTAAAAAAATCTTCTATGTAAATTGGCGCTTCTTTATGAATACAGGCATACCTCTAGGCATGCCTCTAGGCATGCCTCTAGGCATGCCTCTAGGCATAATTATGCTCCCAAAAACCGCGTTTTTCCATTTCTGAGTGCGTATTCAACCTAGGTAAAATGAGGATCACCAAATGAATTTAATCTAAGTTAAAACGGATTAAACCTGAGAACGGATTAATCTCTAAGATCCAACGATCGTAAAAAATAATCATAAAAAGAACTTCGAAATTAATGCCCTCGTTTAAACCGACGATTTCACGACTTTTAGTCGCAGCGGAGAAAAGATATCGTTAAAAAGATTGGTTTAAATTATCCCACCTTGACAAATTGCACTCTTGTTGGGTCTTCTTTAATCCATCTACCTTACCCCTGCTGAATACATCAATTAAAGAAATTCCGGGTCTAACTGGCCAAATTTGAAACCAACGTTTGAGAAGTTTTGCAGTTGTCGAGGTTGACAGGTGATCAGAAATATATTTATTGATTTTTCAGTCATAGAAACATGACAAGAGTTGCTCGAAGTTTGATTACGCCAGCCAAAGTTTTATTAAATAAACACCAATGAAATACCAGGTCAGCTTTCGAGGGAAAATATAGCATCTTTACGCGCGAAAATAACATGTTATCTTCCGCAATGTTCTTCATGTTCCCGAAAACTGCGTGTACTCGACTTAATTACATTAAACAAGCTCTCGGCAATATGGGATCTGCTATTTATTACTTCTATGGCGCGGGCCATTAATCAACGGGAAAAATGAGGATCCATACTGAACTTACCCTATTACGGACCGAGAAAACGAGATTAGTATATGAGACGTGACTTATTATTAATATATCTGAAATATTCACATACACGAGAAAGAAACTTAGTCTAGTTAAGTCAACTCAGCCATGACATTCATCTTCCACAAATGATAGGCACGCATTAAAATTCGAAAAATAAATGAAGCTTATTGGCTTTTTGAAAAAGTTGCTTGCAGGATTTAAAACAGTTTTACAAGTTTACTTCATGTAAACAACATGGCAATCTTACTTGAAAATGTTATTACATCAAAATTTCAATTTTAGAATGTGGTATTGTGGAGTACGGCTTGCTGAATTAACCAATTATAGCACGCGTACTATCTGAGAGACATAACTAAACAAGTGATGTAATTGTTGAATACAGCTCGCTCATACATAAGCCCTAATAAGATATCGTTAAGTCTCTGATAAGCCACTGAGGTGAGCTCAGAAA
>NC_090869.1:73205343-73207843 GCF_036669935.1 Montipora foliosa | reverse complement strand
ATTAAAAAAAAGAAACAGCCCCATTAAATTTACGCAACGGTTCGCCCTCGAGTTTTCCAAACTTTCAGCCACTACTCGATCAGCAGCTACCATTTAAAGTGCTTTTCCATCCTCCCGCTCACTTCTCTTTAACGTTTCATGATGATTCGGAAATAAACGTGCCATTCTTTTGCCGGCCTGGAATTTTTTCCCGGCGTTTTTGTCGCCATGTTATTTTAACTAATGCTTGAACAATATTTATGAAAGTCAAGTAGACTAGTGCACGACTGATAAAAACAACGCGAACATCAGTCGTGCAGTAGTCTACTTGACTTTCCTAAATATTTTTAATCAATTTTGACTGATCACGATCTTCTCTTATCCAACGTTGTGCAAGACTTATCGTCCACGGTTTCTGCAAAGGTTTTCAAACCTCAACTCGAAGTAATGCGTGACATATTACAGTCGCGTTACCTGCGCAGTTACGTTGCGCACAAACAATTAGCGCGAACGTCCTTAAGGCAGACGTTGGCATAATTTTACTTATCTTTTCCACCGGGATTAAACTTTCAGGTAAACTTTATTTTAAATAATAAGAACCGGTCTAATTTCATACTTTTTGGGATATCTAATACCTGAAATTTAAAAAAGTGATATACCGAATACCCATGTTTCAGCTGAAATATACAGCTATCAATTAAAGACCATTGGATTCGATTTTCAATTTCCAAATTATTTCCAATCCAAGGAGACTGAACGTTAACAATGGTGATGATTTTAAATTTTACTTTAAATGGCGGCTGTATTGCGTAACAAGCATTCTCGTGTAACAACCAGCTCAGAACGATGCGAGGAACGAGGCCATTGTTTAGATTCTCACACATCTGGTCAGTCTACTCTTATAACCTTACGCATGACCGGCAGGTGACTCAGTTTTCTTTGCGCAAAAACAAAAATGAAATGAAAGGGATTTTAAAGCGGAAGCACGCCTTTTTCTAGACAACTCAGACAGGAAAACTCCTGCGAGGCCTTCTGAATACATCAATAAAAAAAATCCAGATCCAACGGGCCAAATATGAAACAAAAGCTGGAGCAGTTTTACAGTTGCCGAGGGTTCGTAGGTGAAAGGTATTTGTTGATTTTTCACTGCCTTCATTGTAATTTTGGTTTAACTTTAATTTTAATCAGAAGTCTTTTAGATATAGATTTTGTAATAAAAACTAACGATAAAAAGTCACGACGTTTCGACCCCTCGGAGGTCATTTTCAAGTGAGAATAAAAGTTTTAAGAATTAGCATAAATATGTAAAAACTAGATAAAAATGCGGCGAACGCCGAAATGTGATAAAAATATGTACAAAAGTGTAAGAAGTGCTAAAAATATCCGGCTTTGTGATAACAATGTCATCCCTCTTCTTAAGTTGACTTATTGCTCTCAGCATTGCTTTCGGTGGTGTTGGACCTTTACGTTCGCTGTAATTGAGTGCAATAGATCGCAGTGTTGCAGCTGCTAGTTCTCTCTCGTTGCTGTCTTCGAGTTTCGGTTCTAGTTTCCAGTAAGCCTTCTCAAACGTTGCATGGATTTCTCTTGATGATATTCGCTGTGGCAGTGCAAAGTTTAACCCTCTACACAACACCAACTTTTGGAAGAAGGATAGCCTGTACGAAGATATGTTCTTAATGTGCTCATCAATGTTCGTGTCGGCGTTCAGAAGTCGTGCGATCTTTTTAGTGTGAACGCTCATCTGTTGTTGATACTGCTCATTGCGAAGGAAGACAATCGTTTTGAGAATGCAGATGAAGCGAAGAGGCGAGCATTCTTCTTGGATTTCTCGGTAAACTTCTCTGATTTCTCTTCTTAGCTCTGGTAGTTGCTTGGTTTTCTGGCGAAGCTCTTCACTCACGACATTCTGCTCAAACGCTGCTGATGATCGACTCCATTTCTCAGATTTAGTCTTGTCAACTCTCGCAAATGTAGGTGTCAGGTCAAAGTTTTGACATAGTTTTAAAAATTCAACTGCGGTCTCAAAGTTTACTTGTTTTATGCTGCACTGCTCAAGTCTCCTGAACAAGTGGAGCTGGTTATCGCGTTTCAAAATCTTAATCAGAAGTCTTTTAGATATAGATTTTGTAATAAAAACTAACGATAAAAAGTCACGACGTTTCGACCCCTCGGAGGTCATTTTCAAGTGAGAATAAAAGTTTTAAGAATTAGCATAAATATGTAAAAACTAGATAAAAATGCGGCGAACGCCGAAATGTGATAAAAATATGTACAAAAGTGTAAGAAGTGCTAAAAATATATGGAGTAATGAACGGTAGCTAGAGAAAAACAATAGACAAAAAACCATCTGAGAGAGAAACATGCATTGGAACCTAACAACATCGCAAAGAGTTTTAGAATCCTGAGAAAGTGCCAGAACAAGTTTGATTGTCTTGTTTTTGAAATGCTTTTTATAAAAGAACTGAAACCATCGCTAAACAAACAGTGTGACTCTATCCGCGCCAAATTATTTGTTTAG
>NC_090869.1:73170343-73192843 GCF_036669935.1 Montipora foliosa | reverse complement strand
CGATGCGAGGAACGAGGCCATTGTTTAGATTCTCACACATCTGGTCAGTCTACTCTTATAACCTTACGCATGACCGGCAGGTGACTCAGTTTTCTTTGCGCAAAAACAGAAATGAAATGAAAGGGATTTTGAAGAAGCACGCCTTTTTCTAGACAACTCAGACAGGAAAACTCCTGCGAGGCCTTCTGAATACATCAATGAAAAAAATCCAGATCCAACGGGCCAAATATGAAACAAAAGCTGGAGCAGTTTTACAGTTGCCGAGGGTTCGTAGGTGAAAGGTATTTGTTGATTTTTCACTGCCTTCATTGTAATTTTGGTTTAACTTTAATTTTCTCATGAGTTAAATTCTACACTATTAAAACTCACTCTGAGTGACAATACTTCGGCGATGCGTCTTTTTTATAACTGAACAAATTACTAGGTGAATGGCTTGCATGAAAGTCTTGAGTCTGTGAGTGAAACAGTAACGTGTAATCATTCAAATGAATGATACCGTGACTGAGGAATTCTTTCCAGTGACGCTGGTCCTAAAATGGTTCTCGATTTTTTGTCTTTGTATGAAGTCCTTATAAGTGTTATATACAGAAATCAATTTTGTTAAAAAGAATGATTAGTTTCTTTGGAAATTTTTTTTTCCTGAAAGTTCATCTCCTTAGCTTGGAATTGAATGTATAACCCTCAGTGTAGTTCGCTTTTGGTAATGAATGAGATGGTAATTGTCAAAACTGGTAAATGAAATAAAGAGATGATTTTTTACCAATGAGGTGGGCAGGTGACTTTTCTTTGCGCAGAAACCGAAATGAAGCGAAATTCGAAAAAGGGAGTCTAAAGTAGAATGCCTTTTTCCAGAAACTGTGGAAAACAATCGTTGACGGACCAAGACTGGAAGATAGAATAGTCATTTACAGTGTTAATGTTGTCGGTCAAATCCGGGTTCAGGTTGAATACGTTTTTACACAGGTTAAAATTAATGACTCTCTTTCTACCTAGGTTTTATATATATTTTAAAGCGGCAATCAAACTTCCAAAACGATCGAAGACTCCTATACCGCCTTCCCTCAAGCTCTGTCTTGCGCATCCCAACACATCTTCTTAATGTTTCGAATCATCTCATCGGTTTCTGTATTCATACACTTATTACTCCATTCAGTATCAACATTACAACATAGTAAGGGTAAAGGAACTATGCACTTACCGGTGCTCAAACTCGGACCCTCCAAATTTATAGTCCTGTGTCTTCACAACTACAATACAACGTACGATTAACACGGTCAACTCACCAAAGTTCTTTTCATTATTTACTTTTCTATAACAAGTCAATTGATATCCATGTATTTAACAAATAAAGAAGCCTTGACTGTGCTCTGTTCTGTTGTAAAGCACGCAGGAAACGGCTAGAGCACGAAAGAAGTGTAGGGGGAAACACGAGCCGATAGGCGAGTGTTTCTCCCTACTTCTTGAGTGCTCTAGCCGCTTCCTAAGTGCTTTACAACAGAACAGAGCACAGTCAAGGCTTCTTTATTTGTTTTATGATAAAAAACAAGTAATTTTCTTCAAAAATTCTACTTTATTTTCAAAGCGCGCGCTGCTTGTGGCGAACTGAGATGTCGTCAGCACAGTGCTTTATACTCTGATATAGCACGCTACTTTGGACCAATCAGCGCGCTTGTAGGAATGTTTAAGATTATTTGATTGGTTAATGAAACAAAGGCTTGTCAAAACATCAATCAACTGGAAAATCACACAAAATTAGAATTTATGGAAAAACAAGTGCCTCAATGTTCGGTTTCAGTCCGTAAAAAACAGCAAAAAAGAGGATCTAAATGATTAAGTTCAGTGAAAACCGGCCGAATTGTTGCCCATGAAAACCTGCACGTTTCCGACATGACAACTGGAAAACAAACTCTTCATTGCTTGCGGCTGGAATCTGAAAACCTGTTGGGAATTTTGTAAATGAAGAACTCCAGCGTGAGGACTTTCTGAGCTTGAAGGAACTGCTGGACCGGGCGACGGTTGAGGTCTTCCATCCAAAGCACTTGACAGAATATCTGAGCAAGCCTTTAACTGACAGCTTCAATAATACCCAAGGTAAAATTCGGAAATTCATCTGCCATTTCTGCGAATGATGGCGTGGGCTTTCGTTTGTTCCGTGCTTTGTACTCTCATAAAGCACGCTGTTTAAACCAATGAGAGCGCGCGTTATATAGAAACTTTATTATAAAATAACCTAAACCAATACTAACCTACAAAAATAATATTTGCAGGACTCACATTAATAAATAGCAGTTCTCGTAAATGACGAGGTCATCCTGTCAAAATGTATAATTATTCTCAGTATTATTATTATTATTATTATTATTATTATTATTTAACCTGACGCTTTTTCTCTACAATACAATACAATACAATACTTTATTTACCCACGCTACATCTAGGAGTGATAAAAACTCGTTAAAACATGTGCGTGAAACGGAAAGCATTGAAAATAAAAGAAATAAATTAAAATTACCAAACTAAAATCTATCTAAAAACCTGCTTCTTTAAAAGACATTTAAAAGTAGAAATATCTTTGGCGTTTCTAACATACGTAGGCAACGAATTCCAAAGTTTTGCTGCCAAAAATGAGAATGACTTATGGCGCCATTCTAGACTAAAACTGGGTAGCATTAAAAGTGTCCCCGACCCTCTTAAGGACGTTCGCGCCAAAATCTTCCTACTGTGAGATTTTCTTCATTTCTCGCCTAGAGTTAGGTCATAAAGTACTTACTCCAAAAATGAAAAAAAAAAAATGGGGGTCACCGACTTTGTTTCGGAGAAAATGACAGTGGAAAAATGCCGTAATTTCGAGAAATCAGTCATAATAGCGAGATAAAGCCTCATCTGCTCATCCATCGAAAATCATAAAAATAAACTGTTGGAGTGAAAGTTTCCGTGCATAGGTTTTTAGGAGTGAGACTTTTAGATAATTGTATGCCGCTAGGGATGTGGTAAACAGTAGAGTTTATCCTCGACGAGCGTTTTCGTAAGCTCTATCCGTTGCAACCACTACCGGACTTCGATGGCACGAGGAAAGAAAATGTTAAAAAAAGATAACTTCTTACGGTGAGAATTTTTTCATTTCATCACATTTTGTAGATAGTAAGTAAAGTAAGTGATTAATGATTAAAAAAATAGGGGTCACCGATGATCTGAACGAGTAAAATCGATGTGATCTTGCAAAGGCTTGGAAAATTTCGTTTGTCACGCTTTTGCGTGACCTGTGAAGGACTGGAACCCAAGAGACGATCGATCGTTGAAGAGATGAAAGGTTTTTACCGGAAAAAAACCTTTCTCGAGCATAGCAACGAAGTTTTAAGCAGGGGTCTTTTTCATTTGGTTGGTGTTTTGGGTAATATCTCTCCATTGCCGTCATGCTCATCCTCTGGAGTATGTTTTTTGCGAAATTTAATCGCTGATTGTTTCCACGCAGGTCCGCACTATTCAAGCGGACGAGGACGAAAATACTGCTCAATTTTCACGAAAGTAAAGGAAAAGAACTTTAAAAACATGCATTCACTTTGAACTTAACTTCGTAGGCTAATAAACATTAAAAAGAAACAGCCCCATTAAATTTACGCAACGGTTCGTCCTCGAGTTTTCCAAACTTTCAGCCACTAGTACTAGTCTACTCCATCGGCTACCTTTTCCAGAGCTTTTCCATCCTCCCACTCGCTTCACTTGAAGTTTCATGATGATTCGAAAATAAATGTGCCATTCTTTTGCTGGCCTGGAATTTTTTCCTCGGCGTTTTTGTCGCCATGTTATTTTAACTGACGCTTGAAAAATATGTACGAAAGCCAAGTAGACTCGGCTAGTGTTCGACTGATAAAACCTCGCAAATATCAGTCGTGCAGTAGTCTACTTGGCTTTCATAAATATTTTAAATCAATTTTGACTGATCACGATCTTCTCTGATCCAACGCTGTGCGAGACTTATCGTCCACGGCTTTTTGCAAAGGTTTTAAGACCTCAACTTCACTAATGCTCGAAGTAATGCGTGACATATTACAGTCACGTTACCAGCGCAGTAACGTTGCGCACAAACAACGAGATGCTTCCGTGAAGCATACACTGGCTTGCCTGTGGTACGTGCTACAGAAAATCAGAAGGCACTGAATTGTGTGGTATTGAAATACAGCATTCCAGTCTCTGAAGAATAACAAATAAAAGAGAAGCGAGAAACATTGGCTTCTGGGCTGACATGTTGATAATTTTCAAGTTCCCTTACAACTTCCTTGCACCACAAGTGTGCCCTCTGAGCATCTGACAGCTTTGTAATACTAAACTTCACTGACGTCAAGCCCTGTTGAGCGGGGTTAGTGTTAGGATGGGAGACCAAAACAATGAACCCGTCACGAAAAACAGAAGCATCTGACTGAAAATACTATTAACGCTAACAAATGCGAACTCAGCAAGGTACAGATTTTGTTAGCTTGCTTTATGCAAAACAAATATTGATGAAAAAGCAAATAACTATTGATACAAAGTTTTCAGAAAGAGCAGAAGGAAGTTTCCGGGACGGTCGATCGAGAATGAAATATTTACGACATGAAAACAACATTAATTTTGAACCGTGAATATAGAATATAAAAGTTACGATCAGCGACAAACATTTTGGGAGATTTTTGCTATGTTCAAGTAAATTGCAAAATCGAAAAGTGACATGGCCGGAATTCAGCGGGCGCCGTGATTACGTTACCGCGGCATGTTTACTCGTCAAACAGTGAAGCATCTGTGTCAAATGATGGCAAGATACCGGGTTTTTAAAAAGTTTCTTTTTCTGTCAAGTGTTATAAAGTTTGACAATGAAATGAGCGAAGTCAAAACAAAGATCACAATCGCCCAACTCTTGTTTATGCAAAGTCAAAATTTACTCTCCAAGACGCGTACGACGTTATTATCACCAGGTAATTCCATCATTTTGGAAATAGCAGCTACTTTATTATTCATCTGCGTCACAAGTTTTCACTGATTTTGGGGCTCATTTTGTTGAAACTCGAGCACGCTTTCAACAGGCCTGTGAACCCTTCCCGCTTACAGAGCAAAACTAAAAAACTTCTCGCATATCACATTTCAACCTTAAGCTCGAAAATTCAATACACAACATGATATTATAATTCACAAAGGCAGAAAATACCACAGAATCCTTTTCCAGCGAAAGTTTTATTGAAACAAACAACATATTTGCTCTTAGAGGCGAAAACCTCTTCCTATTTCATTGCGTGCGTGAAGACAACAAACTCAATTGTGTCAAATTACCCTGTACTTCAGGTAAATACTGCTCACTTTGATTTCGTCTCGACGGGCGATAGATTGTTGTCGAAGTCCAGTACTCGTCGCTTTTGAGATTCATGCCTAGTTTATCCAACTGACTTTCCATTATTGAGCTCCATAAGGGTATATTTTGTTTAAGGATCCACTAAAACGCCATTCGCGTTGCATGACTTTCGACGCCATTGCAGGCTAAGTTAATGATTCTACTGTGTCCACCAGAGAAATCTACGCAGTTCCACTACCCTCTCGATCCTACGAAAATACGCGCAGAAGGCTCTATCCACAAAGACACCACTTACCAGGGGAGTGACAGGCAAGACTTTTACCGACACGGAAAAAAAAAAAAAAAAAAAAAATAAAAAAAATAATAAAAAGAAAAAAAAGAAAACAAACAAACTAAACGCAGACCTCGACTGGGTTTGCCCATAGGCAACCCAGTAATTAGCGCGAACGTCCTTAAATTATAATTACAGATTTTGATCTTAAAAAAATCCTCTATGTACCTTGGCGCTTCTTTATGAATACAGGCATACCTCTAGGCATGCCTCTAGGCATAATTATGCTCCCAAAAACCGCGTTTTTCCATTTCTGAGTGCGTATTCAACCTAGGTAAAATGAGGATCACCAAATGAATTTAACCTAAGTAAAAACGGATTCAACCTGAGAATGGATTAATCTCTAAGATCCAACGATCGTAAAAAATAATCATAAAAAGAACTTCGAAATTAATGCCCTCGTTTAAACCGACGATTTCACGACTTTTAGTCGCAGCCGAGAAAAGATATCGTTAAAAAGATTGGTTTAAATTATCCCACCTTGACAAATTGCACTCTTGTTGGGTCTTCTTTAATCCATCTACCGTACCCCTGCTGAATACATCAATTAAAGAAATTCCGGGTCCAATTGGCCAAATTTGAAACCAACGTTTGAGAAGTTTTGCAGTTGTCGAGGTGGACAAGTGATCAGAAATATATTTATTGATTTTTCAGGCATAGAAACATGAAAAGGGTTGCTCGAAGTTTGATTACGCCAGCCAAAGTTCAATTTTATTAAATAAACACCAATGAAATACCAGGTCAGCTTTCGAGGGAAAATATAGCATCTTTACGCGCGAAAATAACATGTTATCTTCCGCAATGTTCTTCATGTTCCCGAAAACTGCGTGTACTCGACTTAATTACATTAAACAAGCTCTGACCAGGGTGGGAATTGTATAAACGTAACCTTTCCTTGTACTTGTACATGTTCATTGCCGTGACTTTAACATCTTCACTTCCCACGGCCTGCTCCCGTCTGACCTTGTAGCTCAGTCGGTAGAGCGGCGGAGATCTAACCCGAAGGTCGTGGGTTCAATTCCCACCCCGGTCAGAGTTTTTCTCTGTCCTTGTGTGGGCCCATTTCCATCTGTAGGGCTAACGCTCACATGGTTCATATGGGATTGAAATCTAGCACTTCACATTACACTCTATTCAGTTAACTCTGTTTAAAATATAAGTGCTACACGGCCAACGTTTGTATAAACGTAACCTTTCCTCATACTGAACTTACCCTATTACGGACCGAGAAAACGAGATTAGTATATGAGACGTGACTTATTAATATATCTGAAATATTCACGTACACGAGAAAGAAACTTAGTCTAGTTAAGTCAACTCAGCCATGACGTTCATCTTCCACAAATGATATAGGCACGCATTAAAATCCGAAAAATAAATGAAGCTTATTGGCTTTTTGAAAAAGTTACTTGCAGGATTAAAATAGTTTTACAAGTTTACTTCATGTAAACAACATGGCAATCTTACTTGAAAATGTTATTACATCAAAATTTCAATTTTAGAATGTGGTATTGTGGAGTACGGCCTGCTGAATTAACCAATTATAGCACGCGTACTATATGAGAGACATAACTAAACAAGTGATGTAAACCATAAACCACCATCTCCCGGAACATGTCAGATTACAGGAATTGTTGAATACAGCTCGCTCATACATAAGCCCTAATAAGATATCGTTAAGTCTCTGATAAGCCACTGAGGTACGCTCGGAAATGTTTTTGCTGTTACCCAAAGAGAACATAGAGACTGTGTGACAAATACCTTGCAAAAGAACAGTATCCTGTGTACAGCCGCCCGCTTTCCGAAATAAAAATCGGAAAGGAGCGTCTGTGATTTACCGTTAATAATCGTGTTCAATACCGCGTGATTTTTCTCGGAATGCGTGGAAAATGATTTGATTGGTTATTACCCATCGATCATTACATCATTGAAGCAACGAGTTTTGATTGGGTTTTATTTTTATTTCTCCACATCAACACCGTGAGAACCATCGCGAGAGATTTTACGATGAGTTCGTGTGTACTTTGCGCACGGTAAAAAATACGAATAAAAATTTTGATGGTCAAAGAGGTTTTTTCTTTTAAAGTACGAGTGGAATTGTTATCTATGGAGTGTAAAGTGGAAATTAATTCTACATACATTTGTAGGAATTGTTGTCAGCGCTAAAGAAACGAAAGCGTTCCTGACGAATCTTCACGAGGTGAATATAGCACTATTCAAAAGATTGTCCACTCCAAAACGTCTCCCGCTATCCCTTACCAGTCAATGTAATCCGAACGCCTTGCTCGGACCAGCCTAGCCATTCTCAACAACAATCTACAAAGCGTGTTGCCCTGGAAGATTTGAGATGTGGACATCGAGGAAAATAACAGCTCATCGGCAACGATCTGTGCTGCTCTGAAGATCAGAACCGTACTCGGTTGGAAGACTTGCAAATACATCCTTTCCTTTAACCCTTTGATTACTATCTGGCCAAATACGTCCAGCTTTATCCACGGTCCCATCTACCCCTTGTGACGTCATCACTTTTAACGGTCAGGAACAGCTTTGTCCACTAACTTGTGCAGGGAGAAGAGATCTCTCAAACTATACCTGAATGAGCACAATTCAGTCAAGGAAACTGGAAAAACGGCCAAAAAAAACCATGTAACACTGACCTGAAAATCTCCATGAAAAGCTTGCTCCGTTACCCACCTACCTTTCTGAGCACCTAATTCTAAGATGATGAAAGGTTTCTCACAAACTCTTCCCACCAAAATAAAGCCTACCAAATGCCCAGCAAGTTGAAAAAAAAAAAAAAAATGAGGCAAGGAAAGCGAAAAGAGAGGGAAGGAGAGAAAGCTAAAAGTGAAAGTCGAAAGTGTTGTGCTACTTTTAAAACCTAAAACTATGTCGAAATTTGGCTTTCTGCGTATGCCCGAACTTTGCAAGCGCTTATTTTGCACCTGGCTGAAAAGGCCGCCGAGTGTACAACCTGGAAACGGGTTTGTAGGGAGATTTAGCTCCCTACAAACCCAAAAAACCCCTCAACTAGCTTCAAAACGTGTTTTTCGGCCAAATCTCTAGTAGCCAAAGGGTTAAAGAGTGCTTCTATGCTATAAAGCCAAGGTATCTTAAAACTATCGGAGACGCTCTTCAATATGCAATGCACGTTTGAAATCTACCTCATTGACCATCATTTTGAGAATATATGAGCCACGCAAATTTTGGTCAGCGTAGATCACTTAATGATGGGTAGGCAAAATTATTCCCGAACACGATTACTAACGGTAAATCACAGTCGCTCCTTTCCGATTTTTTTTCGGAGAGCGGGCGGCTGTACACAGGCTAAGGAACAGCACACACGTTCAAACTATGAAACCTATTTAATCATATTCAGCTGAAGAATTCCTGTATGCCAAAAAACAGTCAGAATATCGTTATACAACCAAAAGCCTATGCTATGTCTTTTTTATTATTTACAATACCAAATCTATCCCGAATCTCAGATTTATTGTGTAAGACAGCAAAATGTCATCGCGGATTTATTTGGTGATCTTGTCGTCGATCCTAAGTCCTTATATGTTCCTTGGTTTTTTTCCGTCCATTCGACCAGTTCTCTCTAAGATTTTACAAGTCATGTACATCCTAAATAAAGAACTAAAAGCCATCAAATCTATCTCTAACCTAGAGATCATCAAATTTAAATTGCACCTAAACTGAAATGTTTTCCGTTCCTAATATAAATCTCCATATCCAAAGCAAACATATGTCACCATTGTTACCCAGAAATTTTCGCTTTTTCTGTGCCTTGCAAGCCACGTTATTTTAGCAGAACTAGAAGTAATTTGGACTCACGAACGTGATGTGAGAGGAATGGGTCTAGTCTCGATTTCACGTCACAAACTGCTTTGAACTCCTGTTTTCAAAGAAATTTGCATTGCAAGGCAGTTTGTGACGTAAAATGGAGAATAGACTCAGGCCTCTAACCTTACGGTCGTGGGTCCAAATTATTGGAAGTTCTGATAACTTCGTGCGTCTTGCCCGGCAGATAAAAAAAGACATTTTGAGGTAAGAATGGTAAAACATGTTTGCATTTGGTCGGGAAATTAATATTGTAGATGAAAAATATTTGAATTTAGGTGCACTTTAGTAAAACTACTTTATTAAAAGAAGCACTAATAAAATCCAGGCTTTAATAAATTATAAGATTCGAACCCATGGACAAGTTATCAAGCCAGCTGGAATCGGGCCTGTTACGCGTTCGTGTTGATTACATCCTTTAAAATGTCTATCACCTAAAAAAAAACCTTTCTGCTCAACAATTCTACAATTCTGTGCGGCACTTCTCTAACACTGATTCTTTGGTTCGCTGAACTCTTTCCTTCAAAGTCACTGTTTTAGACTGGCTCCTAAAAAGTGGAAAACTGGTTGTAATTTCATCTACAACCGCGCAAGCGAGAGGAATGGGTTTAATACCGGGTTGATGTCAAAGGCCGCTTTGCATTGTGATAGTTCTTTGGAAACAGCGGTGTAAAGTACTTTGTGACGTCAACCCCATATCGAACCCATTCCCTTTCATTGCTCGATCATGGATCAAACTATGACCACTTCTCCCGTTTTTCAAAGTGAATAAAAGAAGTGAATTTTCTATAAAAAGTTTCCAGAAACAACACAATAGTATGAAGGCCTTAGCGCTTGCTGTACTGTGACATGACGCTAGACTAGAGGGACTCAACAAGGGCACAATTCTGTTTCTCACTGGTCTATGTTCTCCGTCAGAATTTCCTTCGGCACTGGCCGACGCAATCTTGTTTGAGGAAGCATGTGAACGGCCTCTGAAAGTTAACCGCTGACCAGCTAGGTCCAGACCTCTTTCGACTCAGTTCAGATGCAATCAGTTCATACTTCAGTTACAGAAATCCGTCTCTTAAACACAAAAGCAAATCATCACAATGCTTTTGAATTCTAAAATTTAGCATTTAAAATCTTGGTCGTGCTGACACCTAGATCAAAGTTATGCAACATGCTAAAGAATGCTAGCAATCATTCTTGCTACAGAAAAAGTGCGCTTGTTTAACCGAAAAATGCCAAAAAAAACTTAGCATAATAGGGAAGGGCCTAAGTACAAGGGCCTTCTGGGCACTCGCATATAAATCTGCTGGAATGTTCACAGCTTTTTATTTCCCACTTCCCATGATTTTTTTCATTTTGCGTTCTTATTCGCACACAGTTCTTATTCTTATTATTGTTGGGACCATTTTTACCCTTCCAGTTTGTATACAAAGCGTCGGTTCCATCGACCCACTGAAAAGTTCCTTCAGCTGCCATGTCATTCAATCCAATAAAGTAGTGACCTATAAAACACGCCAAACAAATTGTCAGCGATTTTGAGGACAGAGCATTGATTCTGTACACTGATTTAGCGGTCATCAACCTCGTCCCCAGGGCTTTTCTCAGGCGAGAGTAGGGCTCTCGCCGGAGAAAAGCCTTAAATTGTATGAGGAAGAAAACAGTAACCGTCTTATTGTTCAAATGTGCCAAATTTTCAAAGAGTTTTGCTGCTGAGCTTTGATCGCGGCCCGCGACAGGCCCTCCGATTCTGCAGGCCTTTAGCGCGGCATTTTTTAGCTATTTGTGGGTTGTTGTAATCGACATGTGCCACTTCTACCTTAGTGCGGTACTTCCTATGCAAAGGTTTCTCTACCCACCCTTGGATAATTTTAGCTTGTGCTGGCTGTTTGGAATTCATTTGGTCTTGACTCTTGTCACATAAAAGGTGCTCTTTTTTTTTAATGTAGCTATTTATACATTAAACCACGCGCTACGCTAAGGGTAAATTCATCAATTGGTTATGATATATTTCTCTGAAATGGCAACCATCTCATCTATTAGGAAGCTTAGAAAGAAACACAAGCCAAGACGTACATACATGCATAACGGCATGATTGACTACTCCCCATACTGAGGGGCTTTTCAGAGCCAAGGAAACATAATCAACGAAGCCACAGAACAGAAAAACAACTCAACTGGCATGGCCGCAGGCAAACCAGTTGGCTATTTACAAGCGCAGTTGAGTGAAGTTGAACCAGGTGCTACCAGGATCAAATTCAACCAGTGGTTAAAACGGGTATCTTTTCTCTACTGGATACCATTAGTTTAAAAATCCGGGCGAGGCTACTGTCCTAGTATGCAAAATGTTCACTTTCGGTTTCTGTCAGTGTGTCGTGCTTAAGCTTGCTGTTAAATTTGGTCATTTCACGTCGTTGTTTGCAGAGGACGAAAAAAAAGGCAGTGAAATGCACGCTGGTCCTGAAGTATGCCTTTTTCCCTCAGGCCGTCCACTTTCTCCGACACCGACCCATATTTTTGAAGTAAAACATGTTTTTAACTTGAAGTCTGAAATGTAAAAATTGGTTTTTCCTGTACAGGTTTTTATTTTCTACTTCAACCCCAGAGTAAACGCGACACTCTTCCACGGTTGAGGCTTTCTGTCCGCATGGAAGGAAAGTATGTTAACACCGTGACTCTGTACTCGTTTCTTTAATTTGCCCCTCACTCGACATTTTCTGCCGCTCATTTTTCGTTTGCAATTGTAGTTCTTTACTCCGACCGACCGACCGCACGACCCAAAGTTTCCCAAAGTTACCAAACGCATTGAACGGCAAACGGAGAAGGAAAGGGGACGACGTTATCAAGCCTAGATTTTCAGGTTGGTGTTGCCGTAACTGTTAGCAAATGCTGTGTGATGAAAAAGCCGTAACGAACCTTTTGAATGTGACAATGATGACCACCACTGGGTAACATTTTCGTTTTCATTTTCGGAGAGAATCGAAATCAATCTTCCTGTCCCGGATCCACCTGAGCTAGACTTACAATAGTCGTTTGCCTGAGACCATTTCTTGTGATTTTCGAAAAATCGAAGACAGCCGGCTTTGTATGGATACCAGTCTGGCCCGCAATAGGCCGCTGAAAGAAAGGACAGTTTTAGTGGATTTTATGAACATGAATAATGCTTTACGCGTGTTTTGATAGTCTGTGTCGCAGACGTAATCTCACACCGGTTAGTAACGTCTGCGAAGCAGCGCCGAGATTCTTGTTCTGGATCCCCAATGGACTCAACGAACAAGCGGAAGTCTTATCGAACAATTTTTTTCTTAACAGACCAATAATGGCGCGTTCTCAAATCCTGGTACGCTGCTGGGAGCCCAGAACAAAGATTTCGGCTTTGTTCTCAGACGGACCTAACCAAAGGTTTGGTTTCCTCTATAGCGCAGGGTAGTGTAACAGTAATTCAACTGACAAACCTGAGGTCGACGGTGCGCTCATTTTTCCCCCTCTCCATCAGTGCTCCGTTTTACGGGTATTTAAAGCTACTTAAGCTACGCAGAAAGAAGTCGAAACAAGGATGTGAGATCAGTGAATCCAACTCGGGACCTCTTGCACCAAGGCCGCGCACTAGCCGACTGTGCCTCCCTTGCTTCTCAAATTTTGATTGGTTTTGATCGGTTAACTTAAACACGAGCAAGAAGTAAGGGAAAAGAAACAAAATGTCTTCCTGTTGTCTTATAATTGTTGTTGGTCCTTTAGTTGTTCGTGAGGTGTGGTCTAGACAAAGGCATTTATTTATTGGTTTTTAAGGGGGTGGCACTAAACTACAGAAAGACAATGGTTACTAAGCAACCTTTTTAGACAAAGAACTCTACGAAAGGGTTGCATGGGTGGTTCTATGAAGCAACTTTTTCAATGGAAATCTGACATCACTTCAATCAGGAGACGCATGCGCAACTAATTTCAGTCTTCTACCGTGCGTTTCAGTGAAACACAGGTAAAAGCTCCCAGGAAACGAAAGGAAGAGGCGGTTGTTTCACTGGATGGGAACCGTCCCATCATTTTTCGTAAACTGTAGCGTGGAATCTCTATTTGGACAAAAAAAATTGAACTAATATTCTGAAAAGTGTATAAAAAAAGAAAGGCCTTATGACGTCATAATTTTTTTGGAGAAATAATTTCTTTTAAAATCCATGCCACAGATTTTGTGTTAAAACGTTCTCAAACTTTTGCGTTCAAATTTTTTGAAAAACATAGTTAATTCGCTAAGTTTTTTGGCATTTTCTGTTTTGGTCATGTGATTAACCAAATATGGTTGCGAGTCGAACCATACAAAGGAATGTTAAATAGAAGGCACTTGCCAAAAGAGGATAACTGCAGAGTTAAAGGAATTCGAGAATGACTATTTGGAGGGGTCCATAGCAACGGTTTGGTAGTTAAGAGCCACACCCTTAAGTCGTGAGTAATTCACAAAGGAAAAACAAACGAGAAAGTTGGCAAAAGTTACATACATACATAATAGGGAGCTTACCAAACGACGACGCCGACGGCAACGAGGACTTCATTTAAAAATACAAGTTCGCGTTATTCATGTCACTAAGAAACTATTTCATGTCGTTTCGCGTTAAAAATGTTTAGTAACTGTCGAGGAATTAAACTGGTATGAGTGGGTTGGAAGCGTAGAGAGAGAACTGAAAATTCATCGTCATGTGATAACGTCCTCCACAGAATCTTGAATTTGGTCATTTCACGTCGTCATTTAGGAGATGACGGCAAAGCAATGTACCAAAATGTAAAACGCACGTGCAGAACCATTGTTTTTGCTCACTAAACCTATTGTTTTGTAGCGTCGTCGTTGCCGTCGGCGGCGTCGTTTCGTAAGCTCCCTATTACTTAATTGACCACTCCCCATAGGGGCTTTCAAGGCCAATGAAATAATCACAACAGAACAGAACATACAACATCAACTGCAAAGAATCCAAACTGGCCTGGGGCAAGCTAGTTGGCTATTTACAAGTGCAGCTGAGAAGTTGAACCAGGGACTATCAGGAACAAATTTAAGCAGTGGTCAAAATGGGTCTTGAACCCGGATCCCCGGATCTCAAGGCAAGCGCCATAACCATTGGGCCGGACTGCCTCATACAATTTGCGTTCACTCCCGATCTTAAAGTGGGAGCTGCGAGCCATCTAGTCTTCAAATCATGCTTTTCCGTTAGATAAAAAAATACGAACAAAGTATTCGTTAATGGCACTATGAGCCCGAGTCACGAAGAGTGCGCGTTCTTGAAAGAAGGTTGAGACGTCTATTACCAGAACAGAAAGTATGGTAGGGAACTACGTTGGTTTATCGATTTATTCTTTTGCCTTTAAATGGGCTGAAACTTGAGTATACGTAATAGCAAGACATCTCAGCCCTCTTGGCCAGTAATGCTGAAGGAAAACGTTGAGCTGTTTTTTTTTAATTTCACAACGACGTCA
This sequence comes from Montipora foliosa, assembly GCF_036669935.1. Classification (NCBI taxonomy): domain Eukaryota; kingdom Metazoa; phylum Cnidaria; class Anthozoa; order Scleractinia; family Acroporidae; genus Montipora; species Montipora foliosa. The sequence goes on along the minus strand of NC_090869.1, from coordinate 73,177,904 downwards.
ATTACTTTAATCACTTGTTGACTATTCCTACACCTGCTAACTTGTTGAAAGCGTGTCTTCAACCTAAAAATGACATTGGTCTTGCTCAGCAGCCGGTAAGAGAATGCAAATATCATGATCCTCAGGTTAAGAAGCTCTCTACAAAGCGACACGTTTTTAAGGAGTTTAAGAAACGACGACTGAGACTTCAACGATTATGCCACAAAACAGTTCATAATAGGGAGCTCAGGCGGGCGAACCGCGCCAGCGGAGCACCATGGGTAAGATTTTTGAGAAATCTATGCATGCGAGAAATTTTGGTTATGACGTCACGTACGTCCGCCCGCCCGTACAGACTGTCGGGGTGGAGGTGGGGAGGCAAGACAGCCCCTGGGGACGGGAGTGTTTGGGCAACTTTCCTTGGATGGAAGTCGGGTGGCAGCGTTGCATTTGGCAACCCGAGTTTTTCTGGCGGGAAATCATATCAGTGATGAGCAACGGGATAAAGAGCAGGCGACGAAATTTGAGAAATTGAAGGTGGCTCAAACCAGTTTCAACACTTTTAAGAGACCTTGTTATTAGAAGAATTGACACTGTAACACTTTATCACGTAACAGCTACCTTAAATTTTCAATTATTTAAGGTGGCTCTGAATCCGCTCCACATCATTTTTTTAAACTTTACAGAAAGTTTCATTATGACGTACTGACCACATTTCAGAAATATAAAATAGGGGTCACAGACTTCGTTTTTGAGATATGAGCAGCTAATGACAAAATATGGGCTGTTTTTGCAGGGCTTTCCTGTTGCCACGGTAACCTTTTAAGTCACAAAAACGACCAAATCTTTTTCAGCGATAATCGGTGTTTCATATGGTACCATAACATTGCTGTTAAGTGAAAAGGTGTTGTAGTGTCAATCCTTCTAATAAGAACAGCAAGTTTTGAAACTGGTTTGAGACACCTTAAGAGAGGAAAGCCTCGCGAGAAGCCGAGGAAGGAGAAGAATAGAAAATTTCAATGAAAATCAACGTTAAGGTGAAAGAAATAGAGAGAGAGACAAAACAATTATTTACAACGGTTAGCTTTCAGGTAAGCTTAATGGTTTCCTTCTTTAATAATAAGCTTATATGCCTCGCTGCCTCACATATTTTTTAAACCTATCTAAAAAAGGAATAACGTCTGAAATTGTGTACAATTCCGTGTGGACAGAGATTCTGACATATATCAAGAATCACATTTATAAGGTTTTTTGTGTGAAATGGGTGTCCAGTTGTGAGCTGCTTTGTTTGACTGTGAAATTTCAGTCGATTAAGCGAATTTACTACACTTTAGGTTGACTTTTTAATTAGTAAAGATTTTTACTGTTGTTCTGAACTGAAGAGAGAGGTAGTAAAGATTGTCAGTCAAACGGAAAATGTTGTGAAAGAGATTACTGTGCATGTAATTTCAGTTTTACTTGTTGATTTAAATGGTTAGTTGTTGTTTGCAAGGCTTGTTTGTTTACTGATGTCAGCTCAGAGGTTTTTGATCTGTTTGATTACTGTAAACTGTACACACTAATAACGATTAATTTTGTACTTTATACAGAATCATTATTATTTCCATAAAGTTAACACTATATTGCTTTCTGGGGTTATAAACGGGAGCTCCGCTTTTAGGTTTGGCTAAATCTATATATTATCATTGGTTAAAAGGGAAAAATAATCGTACTTCCCTTATGTGGAGCGGTGAACTAAGTATTTATGTAGCGTGATTTTAACCAGGAGAAATAGAACGCGACCTTCCCAAGTTACCTACTTACCTTTTGTGCCTGCTGCCGTCGTGGATACCACACTTGGAGAGACTGTTGTTTCAGTTGGAGTTGAGGCTGCTGTCTTGATCAGCACATCACTTGTTGTCGGAGTCAAGGTGGTGATTTCTTGTTGGGGCTTCTTCACTATTGTCAAAGGCTCGTAATAGGTGAATCCATCACGGCTTTGCAAGGTCTTATCAGAAGACGTTCTAGAGACGGCGTTAAGCTCACAAGTGCGTAAGGATCGCGCGCTTTGAGCTTCAAAATTGAGGGAAGCACATCTGTGATTCGAATGACATTTATGGGCGCAGGCCAGTTCGCTGCGAACTTGGTGTACCGAAATCACATGACCATTTAACGCTTCCCCTAAAAAGATAAATGCAAGTTCAGTGTTCATTGGTCGTTTTTACACTAGAAGACGAACAAAGCGTTTAAACGGACAAATTGTCCTACAGTTTGGTCAGTATTAGATTTAGGATCGACAGTGTTGTTATTCTTCGCTATTACCTGCGGAAAACCCATTCGATTCTCCTTAACCTCTGATCGAGTGGCTGAGAATATGGGAGTCATTCCTGCTATCTGAGACTTATTGCTAAAAGAATAGTTTAAAATTAACTTGGACCCTGAAAATGCCTTGGCATAGACCGCGGTTTTACGTCTATTTTTGTTAACGGAGTTCATGGTTTAGAGCATCTCCTTTGCGACCAATCAGAGAGAGATGAGACTCGTGCTACTTGGTGTAGGAGTCACAAAATGACCCTCTTATCGTGGTAAACCAGAATAGGCTTAAAGTGATACTATGACCAAAAAAAATCAAGTTCCATTTTTCTTTGGATTTCAAAGCTATATTAACTAAACACTAAGTGACCCAAGTTTTAAGCTCTGATTTCAAAAGAACACCGTTTATTTTAACAGGAATTTTCGTATTTAATGGTCCGCCATTACCAATATTAAAATCTTGAATGATATGGATCGAGGAGAAAATGACGTTAAAGACTCAATAGTTAAAGAATGCGATGTGTGTGTACGCGGATGAATTAATATGCAGCTCGGGAGTTTCGGGGTATGGGACTTTAAAACTCTTGTTTTGCACATATAGTAAGCTGCGTTTACCAGCTGAAATTTCAAGCTGGTGAGTAAATGACGTCTTTTTTCCCACGATCCAACCCTCTGAGGTCCAATCGCTCAGTTTGGAACGTGAGTAATGGTGGACCGTGAAAAATCCAAAACTTACCCTCAAAGTTAACAGTAAAATCCAAAACTCTTTGGATAAAAACCAAAGCTCAAATTTTTTTTGCAGTCCAACGTTAAGCAATTACACTTTCAAAATCTCAAGAAAAAAAGGAAGTGATTTTTTTTATCATTGTAGCACTTTAAGGAGACACCTTGTGGCACACTGTCACGTGTACGTATGCAAATTAACCAGGAGTCTACATATAAAGCCCGTTTTCATTGAGAGCATAATTAACAATATAAACTGTAATAATATTGCAGGAGTTATCAGTAGCACGCATCCCTCAACGACATTTTTCATATTGAAAATAAAATTTAGGCGGACGTCCATCAAATGTTTCCACGACGAATTCAACTGCGGTCAAGAGAAAAGGAGTATCGTCATGGACACATTTGACTGACGTCCACCTAAATTTTACTTTAATTCGAAATATGAAAAAACGTCGTTGAGGGGCTCGTGTAACTGATAACCGCTGTAACTATGTCAATATCCTTAGTCAAAAGATATGTATGTTTCGGAAATATTTTATTACAATCATGAATTGATTACATAAGAAAAATACAGAAAAAAAATTAAATAGAATTAACATATATCTGTGATGAAAAACTGAGGAGAATGATCTAAATTTACAAACATGATTTGTCTTTGTAAAGTATAAAGTCAAAGCTTGTCCTTCGTTTTTGCTTAAATGTGTGGTGTTTGAAGAGAAATAATTCTGTAGAGTCAATGTTGAGAAAGAAAAGATGCAAAATTGTGAATTGAATTTCGAGTTGTTCGCGAGCTTTTCTCCGAGCTTGGCGTCAGCTGCATGTGTGTTACGTTTTGATAGGTTCGCTACCTGCAGCCTTTGCGATTTGTCAAAGCAACTGTGACTTAATTTGTATCGAGATTTTTTCTCGCCAACATTGTAGATACAATCAGCGCCAACTACACGCTGTACCCATAAATGCTTTCGACTCTCGCCTACTGCAATTTGAAACTTTTATATTTTGATAAAAATCATGAAACCTCAAAGTGTGACTTTCGAATCAGATAGGGGTTGACTTTCCGACACGGTCAGTTTATGACGCTCTTAGATCGATCGCCGGGCTGTAACTATTTTGTCTGTGGATGAAATCCTAAAGTGAAGAAGGGTTTTTCAGATCTATAAAATATTTGCAGTATTTCGCTGTGGTTCTGTGTCAAGCGATATTACGTACAAAGCTAAGGGGACTCCAACTTTAGCTTGATGGGAGATGAACAAATTGGAAACAAATAAAATTATATACGATCTAATATACATGTGACATACCCTCTTTAATTTTATGAAACAGGGTCGAACGCTTGAAGTCGTGTCCAAAAGATTGGTTCTTGCCGACAAAATCCAACAGGACGGTCAAGTGTAGTAAAACGCTAATCTTCGTCATCGCTAAAATCGAAGCGACCGGCATGCAGTCCTGTCAGATCTAATAACTCCAGTTATCTGTACTGGTAAATTGCGAGATCAGTCAGTATCGTTATCTGGGCTAAGTCCAGTATGAAAAATTAATAAAAAGCAATATCCAAAAATCAAGGCCACAAAATTATATGTCTTTTATAAAAACGTAATGAAGAAATTATATTTAGAGACTTACGCTTCTTGAAAAGTCCCACTTTCAAGACGACTTAAAATTTCCACTTTTAAGTACCTTAAACTGAATTGCAACTTTTGGGACGTCTTGGGACGTCTTGTAAATCTGCCACTTTAACGATACCTTCAAATGCCCCTTTTAAGGCCGCCTTAAAAATTGCCTCTTTATAAGAGTCTTTAGAATTGTCACTTGTTTCATCATTAATATTTCTATAAAAATTTACATAAGGTGCTTTTTGGATGTTTCTTTTTATTGATTTTTTACAGGGGACTTAGCCCAGATACTAATAATGATCTTTGAGCTTCAGCCAGGAGAGATATAATTGGACTACGTTAGTTTGTTTTCTTAAGATAGCTTAGTGTTAGTTTAATATAATATCCAAGGGCGTTCAGTCTCATCATTTTTATGTTTAGTTCGAACTAATTGAAACTAGACCAGTCATCTCATTAGATGAAATGAGATAATGTCAGCCGGACGGATTCTTGATGCAAACGTAACTAACACAATTCTGAAAGATGATATTCGAAATGGTGATATTTTCAGTAACTTGTGTACCCGCCCATGACATAGAAGTACCAATGGTAGCATTTGGTTTTACGCTTATCCCATTCATTGATTGTAAAACCCCAGCCATAAAATGGAGGCAAAAATGAATGTTGGAACACTTACAATAATGCACCTATGTAATCCTAAAATCGAGATTGCAAAAAAATTTTGAAATCACTTGATTTGCGTTAATCTTCAAAATACAAAGAAGCTGTCAGAACTGCAGTCAATAAAATTTCGGTTTCCGTCTGAGTTCACCTTAAGAGTTTATTTTGTCAAAGAGTCAAGTATAGTTTTAAAAAGTTGGTGGCTAAAATTTTTTACGGGTAAAATTAACGGATTTAAAACTTTAACAAGTTTTTAACAAGTTCGAGTAACAATTATTCGCCGAAGGCAATGATTATCGGTGAATATTCACCGAGACGAAGTCGAGATAATCACTGAGCCTGAGGCGAATAATTGTCTTAGTATAAATACACAGCTGATTATTTCAAAAAAGAGAAAATAAAAAACATTTCAACGCGAAATCATCTTCCTTTACAATGGCAAAACGACTACTGGCAGCCATTTTGTCCGTCGGGGTGATTATCGGCTGGTAATCCGAGATAGCGAGCCAATGAGAGCACGCGATTTTGTGTAATCACCTGTGTATTTATGCTAATTCCCGTTATTGCCCAACATAAAATCTTGGTAGCTTTTCCATTCGTCTTCCGAGCTTACCGTGAAAAATCTGCCGCTAGGAAAGTCTGGTGGATTGGGCTATTTATGCTTCACACCAATCGAAAAAACAAGTTTATCGATGACACACTCACGCGCTTTGTCTTGAAACCCTCCGTAGCCGTCAAGAACGTAACAATCTGAAAAGCTTTCTTTACTTATTGTCATATAAGTAGACCACTTTTCGGCAGAAGAAACTGGAAGGAAAATCGCTCGGGCGGTCGTTGTCTGCGTTGTCATGATCAGTCAGATCGGTCTGCATGCCAGGTGCTTATAGTTTGGTGGCTTAACGCAAAATTTAATTATAATTAGGCTCGTTCGTGACAAGAGTGATGAAATCATGAAATTTGGCACACAATTTGCTTACACCCTTCTAAATGATATTAGAAGGGAAGCCCATGTCAATCTGCCCACGCTTCCTTTTTAAAGAGATTTTACTATTTAAGATTTGGGATTCCTGTGGTATCGTCTATTAGTCAGCGTGGCGGGCATGAGAATTGAATAGTGAAGTAACACCTGTCCTGGAGCACATTGCGACTCATCCCTGCCAGCAGCTGGGTGTCTCGTCAGAGAATTTCCAGAAGCTAGAGAGATTTAGGATCATAATACTGACAAATCAAGTCCCCTGGTCTCTGTGGACGCCACATGCTTCATGCTATTCTCGAATTGAAGCGAAACAGAGACTTGGACATTATTCCTCCAACGCAGTTAGATATTTGGGAAAATAATGTGAAGATGACGTTTCAGTTGGGGAGAGATATACTTGCAAAATTAATAAAAAGTAAGTAAACACTTTGTTATCGAAAGCCGTTTTTCTCAAAGTAAAATAAAAACGAACTATAGTTTTCTCTCTAAACAATTTCAACTTAATTTCAGGATGCAATTCTGCAGCATGCTCAAAGGGCAGTATACCAGGCAGGGATTTGGACATCATTAAAACACGCGGTGCAGGATGTTCCTTCTGCCACAGATTTTTCATGGGTTGAAGGAGAGAACAATCATGATCAGTGGAAACCAGTTTGGATGACCATTACGTGCACGCCATTATGCAAATGTGACTGCCCAGAGCGAAATCTTAGAGCGACGGGCGTTTGTGACGGTTTTTGCAACGAGCATAAGCACTTCCTAGTATGATCAGATTGGTTATACGAGAAGACGCGGTCATTTCTCAGGCTTTTCTGCTTTTATTTATTTTGCCTTTGTTATTGGTCAAGCGAAGACTGGATATCACTACCCGCGTGGCTTTGTCAACGCTTTTTTAAAATCCAATCTTAAATAAAATAGGAAAGTACATAAACAAGTGATCAAATCAAGATAAAAATCCAACATTTGCCTTAAATAGTGGTAAAATAACTCCGTTGAAAATCGTACCACAGGTATCCCAAAATATTGAATTTGGTCAAAAACTAAAATCTCCTTAAAACGCAAGCGTGAGCAGATTTACATGGGCCTAACCCCTTTTAATATCATTTGTTAGGGTATAAGCAAGTTGTGTGTCAAATTTCACGCTTTTATCACTCTTGTTACAATCAGGCCATTGAGACACCTGACTATTGTGTCGGATGTCACTGATGTCACGGCATGTGCAGAATTATAATGTCCACGAACCATACGTTCAGCGGTCATCATAGACAAGCCCCCATTGTGGAGTATCAGTGATGTCACCACTTGGGCCAAACTC
>NC_090869.1:73160343-73167843 GCF_036669935.1 Montipora foliosa | reverse complement strand
ATCGAGGAAAATAACAGCTCATCGGCAACGATCTGTGCTGCTCTGAAGATCAGAGCCGTACCCTGTTGGAAGAGTTGCAAATACATCCTTTCCTTTAAAGAGTGCTTCTATGCTATAAAGCCAAGGTATCTTAAAACTATCGGAGACGCTCTTCAATATGCAATGCACGTTTGAAATCTACCTCATTTACCATCATTTTGAGAATATATGAGCCACGCAAATTTTGGTCAGCGTAGATCACTTAATGATGGGTAGGCAAAATTATTCCGGAACACGATTACTAACGGTAAATCACAGTCGCTCCTTTCCGATTTTTTTTCGGAGAGCGGGCGGCTGTACACAGGCTAAGGAACAGCACACACGTTCAAACTATGAAACCTATTTAATCATTTTCAACTGAAGAATCCCTGTATGCGAAAAAACAGTCAGAATATCATTATACAACCAAAAGCCTATGCTGTGTCTTTTTTATTATTTACAATACCAAATCTATCCCGAATCTCAGATTTATTGTGTAAGACAGCAAAATGTCATCGCGGATTCATTTGGTGATCTTGTCGTCGATCCTAAGTCCTTATATGTTCCTTGGTTTTTTTCCGTCCATTCGACCAGTTCTCTCTAAGATTTTACCAGTCATGTACATCCTAAATAAAGAACTAAAAGCCAGTAAATCTATCTCTAACCTAGAGATCATCAAATTTAAATTGCACCTAAACTGAAATTTCCGTTCCTAATATAAATCTCCATATCCAAAGCAAACATATGTCACCATTGTTACCCAGAAATTTTCGCTTTCTCTGTGCCTTGCAAGCCACTTAAACTTAGCAGAACTAGCAGTAATTTGGACTCCCACGCCCGTGACGTGAGAGGAATGGGTCTACTCTCAATCTCACGTCACAAACTGCTTTGAATTCCTGTTTTCAAAGAAATTTTGCATTGCAAAGCAGTTTGTGACGCAAAATCGAGAATAGAGCCAGGCTTCTAACCTTAGGGTCTTGGGTCCAAATTATTGGAACTTCTAATATCTTCGTTCGTCTTGCCCAGCAGATAAAAAAAGACATTTTGAGGTGAGAATGGTAAAACATGTTTGCATTTGGTCGGGAAATTAATATTGTAGATGATGTTTGGGTGCACTTTAATGAAACTACTTTATTAGAAGAAGCATTAATAAAATCCAGGTTTGAATAAGATTCCAACCCATGGCCAAGTTATCAAGCCAGCTGGAATCGGGCCTGTTACGCGTTCGTGTTAATTATATCCTTTAAAGTGTCTTACTGTGTCTATCACCTATTAAAACCCTTTCTGCTTAACAATTCTACAATTTTCTGCGGCACTTGTCTAACACTAATTCTTTGGTTCGCTAAACTCTTTCCTTCAAAGTCACTGTTTTAGACTGGCTCCTAAAAAGTGGAAACTGGTTGCAATTTGATCTACAACCGCGCAAGCGAGAGGAATGGGTTTAATACCGGGTTGACGTCATAGACCGCTTTGCATTGTGATAGTTCTTTGGAAACAGCGGTGGAAAGTACTTTGTGACGTCAACCCTATATCGAACCCATTCCCTTTCATTGCTCGGTCATGGATCAAACTATGACCACTTCTCCCGTTTTTCAAAGTGAATAAAAAAAGTGAATTTTCAATAAAAAGGTTCCAGAAACAACACAATAGTATGAAGGCCTTAGCGCTTGCTGTACTGTGACATGACGCTCGACTAGAGGGACTCAGCAAGGGCACAATTCTGTTTCTCACTGGTAGATGTTCTCCGTCAGAATTTCCTTCGGCACTGGCCGACGCAATCTTGTTTGAGGAAGCATGTGAAAGGCCTCTGAATGTTAACTGCTGACCAGCTAGGTCCAGACCTCTGTCGACTCAGTTCAGATGCACTCAGTTCATACTTCAGTTACAGAAATCCGTCTGTTAAACACAAAAGCAAATCATCACAATGCTTTTGAATTCTAAAATTTAGAATTTGAAATCTTTGGAGTGCTGAAATCTAGATCAAAGTTACGCAATATGCTAAATAATGCTAGCAATCATTCTTTTTACAGAAAAAGTGTGCTTGTTTAACCAAAAAATGCCAAAAAAAACTTAGCATAATAGGGAAGGGCCTAAGTACAAGGGCCTTCTGGGCACTCGCATATAAATCTGCTGGAAGTTTCACATTTATGTATTTCCCACTTCCCATGATTTTCTCCATTTTGCATTCTTATTTGCACACAGTTCTTATTCTTATTATTATTGTTGGGACCATCTCCAGCTTTCCAGTTTGTATACGAAGCAACGGTTCCATCGATCCACTGAAAAGTTCCTTCAGTTGCCTTATCATTCAATCCAATGAAGTAGTCACCTAAGAAACAAGCCAAACAAATTGTCAGCGATTTTGAGGACAGAGCATGCGCATTGATTCTGTACACTGATTAAGCGGTCATCAATCTCGTCTCCAGGGCTTTTCTCATCCGAGAATAGGGCTCTCGCCGGAGAAAAGCCTTAAATTGTATGAGAAAGAAAACAGTAACCGTCTTATTGTTCAATGTGCCAAATTTTCAAAGAGTTTTGCTGCTGAGCTTTGATCTCGGCCCGTGACAGGCCCTCCGATTCTGCAGGCCTTTAGCGCGGCATCTTTTAGCTATTTGTGGGTTGTTGTAATCCACATGTGCCACTTTTGCCTTAGTGCAGTACGTCCTATACAAAGGTTTCTCTTCCCACCCTTGGATAATTTTGGCTTGTGCTGGCTGTTTGGAATTCATTTGGTCTTGACTCTTGTCACATAAACGGTGCTTTTTTTTTTTAATGCAGCTATTTATATATTAAAGCACGCGCTACGCTAAGGGTAAATTCATCTATTGGTTATGATATATTTCTCTGAAATGGCTACCATCTCATCTATTAGGAAGCTTAGAATCAAAGAAACACAAGCCAAGACGTACATACATGCATACCGGCATGATTGACTACTCCCCATACTGAGGGGCTTTTCAGAGCCAAGGAAACACAATCAACGAAGCCACAGAACAGAAAAACAACTCAACTGGCATGGCCACGGCAAACCAGTTGACTATTTACAAGTGCAGTTGGGTGAAGTTGAACCAGGTACTACCAGGATCAAATTCAACGGGTATCTTTTCTCTACTGGATACCATTAGTTTAAAAATCCGGGAGAGACTATGTCCTAGTACGCAAAATGTTCACTTCCGGTTTCTGTCAGTGTGTCGTGCTTAAGCTCGCTGTTAAATTTGGTCATTTCACGTCGTTGTTTGCAGAGGACGAAAAAAAAGGCATAGAAATGCACGCTGGTCCTGAAGTATCCCTTTTTCCCTAAGGCAGTCCACTTTCTCCGACACCGACCCATATTTTTGAGTTTCCAAAAAAAAATAGAAATAGATATGAGGAAGATAATAACTAAGTAAAACATGTTTTTAACTTTAAGTCTGAAATGTAAAAATTGGTTTTTCCTGTACAGGTTTTTATTTTCTACTTCAACCTCAGAGTAAAGGCGACACTCTTCCACAGTTGAGGCTGTCTGTCCGCGTGGAAGAAAAGTATGTTAACACCCAGACTCTGTACTCGTTTCTTTCCCCCCTCACTCGACATTTTCTACCGCTTATTTTTCGTTTGCAATTGTAGTTCTTTAGTCCGACTGACCAACCGCACGACCCAAAGTTTCCCAAAGTTACAAAACGCATTCGACGACAAACGGAGAAGGAAAGGGGACGACGTTATCAAGCCTAGATTTTCAGGTTGGTGTTGCCCTAACTGTTAGCAAATGCTCTGCGATGAAAAAGCCGTAACGAACCTTTTGACAACCACTGGGTAACATTTTCGTTTTCATTTTCGGAGAGAATCGAAATCAATCTTCCTCTCCCGGATACGATCCACATGAGCTGGTGTTACAATATTCGTTTGCCTGAGACCATTTCTTGCCATTTTCGAAAATTCGAAGACAGCCGGCTTTGTATGGATACCAGTCTGGCCCGCTATAGTCCGCTGAAAGAAAGGACATACCCAGTTTTAGTGGATTTTATGAACATGAATAGCTCTTTTCGCGTGTTTTTATAACCTGTGTCGCAGACGTAATCTAAGACCGGTTTAATAGTAACGTCTGCGAAGCAGCGCCGAGATACTTGTTCTGGACCCCCAATGGACTCAACGAACAAGCGGAAGTCTTATCGAACAATTATCTTCCTTAACAGACCAATAATGGCGCGTTCTCAAATCCTGGTACGCTGCTGGGAGCCCAGAACAAGGATTTCGGCTTTGGTTCGCAGACGGACCTAACCTGCGTCTATGGCGCAGGGTAGTGTAACAGTAATTCAACTGACAAACCTGAGGTCGACGGTGCGATCATTTTACTCCCCCCTCTCCATCCAATCTTACATCACTTCAATCAGGAGACGCAAGTGCAACTAGTCCCAGTCTTCTGCCGTGCGTTTCAGTGAAACACAGGTAAAAGCTCCCAGGAAACGAAAGGAAGAGTCGGTTTTTTCACTGGATGGGAACCGTCCCATCATTTTTCGTAAACAGTAGCGTGGAATCTCTATTTGGACAAAAAAATTGAACTAATATTTTGAAAAATGTATAAAAAAGGAAGGCCTTATGACGTCATAATTTTTTGGAGAAATAATCTCTTTTAAAATCTATTTTACAGATTTTTTGTTAAAATGTTCTCAAAAAACATAGTCAATTTGCTGAGTTTTTTGCCATTTTCTGTTTTGGTCATGTGATTAACCAAATATGGTTGTGAGTCGAACCATACAAAGGAATGTTAAATAGAACGCACGTGCCAAAAGAGGATTACTGTAGAGCTAAAGGAATTCGAGAATGACTATTTGGAGGGGTCCATAGCAACGGTTTGGTAGTTAAGAGCCACACCCCTTAAGTCGTGAGTACCGGTAATTCACAAAGGAAAAACAAACGAGAAAGTTGGCAAAAGTTACATACATACATAATAGGGAGGTTACGAAACGACGACGCGGACGGCAACGAGGACTTCATTTAAAAATACAAGTTCGCGTTATTCATGTCACTAAGAAACTATTTCATGTCGTTTCGCGTTAAAAATGTTTAGTAACTGTCGAGGAATTAAACTGGTATGAGTGGGTTGGAAGCGTAGAGAGAGAACTGAAAATTCATCGTCATGTGATAACGTCCTCTACAGAATCTTGAATTTGGTCATTTCACGTCGTCATTTAGGAGATGACGGCAAAGCAATGTACCAAAATGTAAAACGCACGTGCAGAGCCATTGTTTTTGCCCACTAAACCTATTGTTTTGTAGCGTCGTCGTTGCCGTCGGCGGCGTCGTTTCGTAAGCTCCCTATTACTTAATTGACCACTCCCCATAGGGGCTTTCAAGGCCAATGAAATAATCACAACAGAACAGAACATACAACATCAACTGTAAAGAATCCCAACTGGCCTGAGGCAAGCTAGTTGGCTATTTACAAGTGCAGCTGAGAAGTTGAACCAGGGACTATTAGGAACAAATTTAAGCAGTCGTCAAAATGGGTCTTGAACCCGGGATCCCCGGATCTCAAGGCAAGCGCCATAACCATTGGGCCGGACTGCCTCATACAATTTGCATTCACTCCCGATCTTAAAGTCGGAGCTGCGATCCATCTAGTCTTCAAATCATGCTTTTCCGGCTCCCTTGCACAGTCTTGCACAGTCTTGCACAGTCGATTCACACCAACTAAACACGTTTGATTGAACCAGGTTTAACAAAATAAAAAATGAGCAACGGAAGGCTGAAAGATTAAATTTTACGTAGGGTTCATGTAAGTTCTAATGTGTGTCTTCATTGTGTTGAATTTGGAGTCTACATTATGTCAGGTAGTAACTTGTATCAAGAAAACAATTTTAAACCATGTTTAACTAAACAGCTTTTAAACGTGTTTAAGCTTTGGTGTGAATGCGGTATTAGATAAAAAAATACGAACAAAGTATTCGTTAATGGCACTATGAGCCCTCACGAAGAGTGCGCGTTCTTGAAAGAAGGTTGAGACGTCTATTGCTAGAACAGAAAGTATGGTAGGGAACTACGTTGGTTTATCGATTTATTCTTTTGTCTTTAAATGGGCTGAAACTTGAGTATACGTAATAGCAAGATATCTAAGCCCTCTTGGCCAGTAATGCTGAAGGAAAACGTTGAGCTGTTTTTTTTTTAATTTCACAACGGCGTCAATTACTTTAATCACTTCTTGACTATTCCTACACCTGCTAACTTGTTGAAAGTGTGTCTTCAACCTAAAAATGACATTGGTCTTGCTCAGCAGCCGGTAAGAAAATGCAAATATCATGATCCTCAGGTTAAGAAGCTCTCTACAAAGCGACACGTTTTTAAGGAGTTTAAGAAACGACGACGGAGACTTCTACGATTATGCCACAAAACAATTCATAATAGGGAGCTCAGGCGGGCGAAGCGCGCCATCGGAGCACCATGGGTAAGATTTTTGGGAAATCTATGCAAGCGAGAAATTTTTGGTTATGACGTCACGTACGGCCATCCGCCCGTACAGACTGTCGGGGTGGAGGTGAGGAGGCAGGACAGCCCCTGGGGACGGGAGTGTTCGGGCAACTTTCCTTGGATGGAAATCGGTGGGCAGCGTTGCATTTGGCAACCCGCGTTTTTCTGGCGGGAAATCATATCAGTGATGAGCAACGGGATAAAGAGCAGGCGACGAAATTTGAGAAATTGAAGGTGGCTCAAACCAGTTTCAACACTTTCAAGAGACCTTGTTATTAGAAGAATTGACACTGTAACACTTTATCACGTAACAGCAATGTTGTGGTACCATGTGAAACACAAATTACTGCTGAACAAGATGCAGTCATGTTTATGACGTTACAAGTTACCATGGCAACAGGAAAGCATTGAAAAACACCCTATATTTTGGCTTAAGTTCAGGCTGATATCTGAGAAACGAACTGGGTGAGCCCATCTTTTTATTGCACGAAAGTGATCAGCAGGCCAAGGTGAAACGCGGAGCGGATTCAGAGCTACATTAAATTTTCAATTAGTTAAGGTGGCTCTGAATCCGCTCCACATAATTTTTTTTAAACTTTACAGAAAGTTTCATTCTGACCTACTGATTACATTTCAGCAATATAAAATAGGGGTCACAGAGTTCGTTTTTGAGATATGAGCAGATAAAGCCAAAATATGGGGTGTTTTTGCAGAGATTTCCTGTTGCCATGGTAACCTTTTACGTCACAAAAATGACCGAATCTTTTCCAGCAATATTGGTGTTTCATATGGTATCATAACATTGCTGTTAAGTGAAAAGGTGTTGTAGTGTCAATCCTTCTAATAAGAACAGCAAGTTTTGAAAGTGGTTTGTGACACCTTAAGCGAGGAAAGCCTCGCGAGAAGTCGAGGAAGGAGAAGAAGAGGAAATTTCAATGATAATAACATAGAGGGCAAAATTACTGAATGCTGATTGGTCAATGAAGAGGGTATTTTTTTGTAATTTTGCTTGAGAAGAGGGCAAAATTACTAGCTCAT
>NC_090869.1:73147843-73150343 GCF_036669935.1 Montipora foliosa | reverse complement strand
AATATAAAAAAAATATTAAATTTGTAAATTACTAGCCTGTCAAAGAAAAGTCGCAATTCATCGCAGTCGTTGTACTTCTCAAAGACGTACATGGTGAAATGCTCAGCAAGTTGAGAACATTTCTTAATCCAGTCTGGTTTGTCAAGCGCCTGAACCTCTGCCATTGCGTCTACAATAGAGACCTTCTGTGTAGCTGCCATCCTAGTAACAACGGGCAAAACCTCTTCAGTGATACTTTCAGTTTTTCTTCTTGGATCCATCTTCTCAAGAATGTTCATTAAGGTGCTCTTTGATGAACAATGAAGCATGGTGCCATCCGCGGCAAACATCGACCTTGGCACTATTGAGAACTCATACTCCCCGACAGCTTCCTCGATGTCAATCTCAGGGCGTGCCTTGCAGACCATCATCATCCGCCCAAAAAGTGAGCGATCTTCCTTGAGCTCAATCATGGTGTCTTTGGCGACCACTCGCAGAGTCTTCCCTGTACTTTTCCACATAAGAAGCTTGCCTTTTTTTATAAGTTTTAAAAAGATTTTTCTCCAATTGATTATGACATTTGAGTAAGCAGAATCGTAGCAAAAATTTGGAGAGAATGTAAGAAATATTTGAGGTAAGTGCGAGCAGAAACAAGCTTAATAGGCGAGAATGTTCAGCTTTAATCCCTAACTCACCTTTCCTTCGCTCTCTTCAGAATCCCAGTATGAACAACATCTTTATAGCAGGATCGATGCCATGATGCTTGTGCTATTTCAAGCTCCTGAGGTGACATTCTTCGCAGCTTTTCCCAAGTTTGAGAATACGCCAAATTTCTATACTTAGCCCATTCTTCGATGAATTTGAAAACTTTCTCGTACGAAGAAGGTTCTTCGACAAGACTTTCATTTTTTTCTTTCTGACAGATGATACATAAATTGAAGTCTAGGTTTAGCTTCTCGGCTTCTACCATTCCAGAATCAATGGCGTTAGCCATTAGCGACATTAACGCTAGTTTCTCTACATGGTCTGTAAATCAAAATGGAGGATCTCTAAATTGATGATAAAAGCCGCTGACCACGGATAACAATAACCTTTTTCCACGGATTGATAATTCTTTTACTCAAGCAATATAACATGTAACTTACATTTCCGTGAAAGGAAAATAAGAAATATGGTTTAGGGTTTCGAGAAACCACTAAAGTGTACCAAGTGTAGTAAAGTGTACCAAGAGCCCAATAGGCTCCCGAGTGTAACCTTTTCACTTCGTATTCGAGGCCTCACGTGTAACATGATTCCTCTTAATCAATTTCGCATCACCAATAGCGGTAAATAATGTACTGCTTATAATTAAGACCTGGTAATGTACAAATCGCAATTTTCGTTGAACTGGGTGAATCTGATTAGTGTCCACCAACGTTAAATATGGTTATGTGGCTTTTAAAGTCAAGCCTCGTTTCCGTGCTGTCATGGTCACATGACCAGCTGTGTAAACTTAGGTGTGTCGTGTACACTTACATGCTTCGTATGAGCAATTCTGATAACAATGTCGGTTGTCTGAAAGAGGGTTTTGAAGTTTATTAAGGTCCAGCCTCGTTTCCATTCTGGGACATAAACGTCACATTTTTAAGCCCACCGTAGCGGCCGTCCATACAAGTTACAAAATTGCCGACAACATTTTCCATGTTCCTTAGAGTCCCGTTAACACATCTAGACAGGTGGTTTGCTTATTTACAGATGCTCCCAGACTACACCTGACTACTGTGCCGGCTGTGACTGACGTCACGGCATGCGCAGCATGCGCAAAATTATAATGTCCACGAACCATACGTTCAGCGGTCATCATAGCCATGACATCAACCTCGTGATGTAAACGTCTCCACTGACAACAACAACAATCTTCATTCTGTGACTTGCTCCGTGAGTGGGCAAGATGAACCAAATCCCGCACTGTGATTGACTACCCGAGCGTGCAAGGTGGAGCTGTCTTGCCCTCCCAAGATCAAAGACCATTTTTTGGTGTTTTATTCCATATAATAAGTCCTCTATTGACCACTAGAAGCTTGTTCGATCAAGATGACTGGATATTGGCCTCATCTTTTGTTGCGTGACTTCGTCTCGGTCCATAAACAAGCAAAAACGGAACTTGGCCAATATCAAGCAATCTTGACGGAACCGGCTTGGTTCAATAACCCATATTGATTATTACGACCGTTTTCTACTATTAGCGTTGCATTTTTAAAGAAATTTTAGAGCTATAAAAGGGGAGACGATGCGCGAAATGCTAAACTTTTACAATTTAGAGGTGTCTAGGGGCTAAATAAACTAAAGTTTCCAACTGAAGTTAGCCCCTACAAGCTAAGGAAAGGTAGTTATACAAACAACAGATACACACATTTAAAAACTGAGACAAAAATAACCACAAATAAACTTAAGGCAGACGTTGGCATAATTTTACTTGTCTTTTCCACCGGGATTAAACTTTCAGGTAAACTTTATTTTAAATAATAAGAACCGGTCTAAT
>NC_090869.1:73117843-73125343 GCF_036669935.1 Montipora foliosa | reverse complement strand
CAAAACGTGTTTTTCGGCCAAATCTCTAGTAGCCAAAGGGTTAAAGAGTGCTTCTATGCTATAAAGCCAAGGTATCTTAAAACTATCGGAGACGCTCTTCAATATGCAATGCACGTTTGAAATCTACCTCATTGACCATCATTTTGAGAATATATGAGCCACGCAAATTTTGGTCAGCGTAGATCACTTAATGATGGGTAGGCAAAATTATTCCTGAACACGATTACTAACGGTAAATCACAGTCGCTCCTTTCCGATTTTTTTTCGGAGAGCGGGCGGCTGTACACAGGCTAAGGAACAGCACACACGTTCAAACTATGAAACCTATTTAATCATATTCAGCTGAAGAATCCCTGTATGCCAAACAACAGTCAGAATATCGTTATACAACCAAAAGCCTATGCTATGTCTTTTTTATTATTTACAATACCAAATCTATCCCGAATCTCAGATTTATTGTGTAAGACAGCAAAATGTCATCGCGGATTCATTTGGTGATCTTGTCGTCGATCCTAAGTCCTTATATGTTCCTTGGTTTTTTTCCGTCCATTCGACCAGTTCTCTCTAAGATTTTACCAGTCATGTACATCCTAAATAAAGAACTAAAAGCCAGCAAATCTATCTCTAACCTAGAGATCATCAAATTTAAATTGCACCTAAACTGAAATGTTTTCCGTTCCTAATATAAATCTCCATATCCAAAGCAAACATATGTCACCATTGTTACCCAGAAATTTTCGCTTTTTCTGTGCCTTGCAAGCCACGTTATTTTAGCAGAACTAGAAGTAATTTGGACTCACGAACGTGATGTGAGAGGAATGGGTCTAGTCTCGATTTCACGTCACAAACTGCTTTGAACTCCTGTTTTCAAAGAAATTTGCATTGCAAGGCAGTTTGTGACGTAAAATGGAGAATAGACCCAGGCCTCTAACCTTACGGTCGTGGGTCCAAATTATTGGAAGTTCTGATAACTTCGTGCGTCTTGCCCGGCAGATAAAAAAAGACATTTTGAGGTAAGAATGGTAAAACATGTTTGCATTTGGTCGGGAAATTAATATTGTAGATGAAAAATATTTGAATTTAGGTGCACTTCAGTAAAACTACTTTATTAAAAGAAGCACTAATAAAATCCAGGCTTTAATAAATTATAAGATTCGAACCCATGGACAAGTTATCAAGCCAGCTGGAATCGGGCCTGTTACGCGTTCGTGTTGATTACATCCTTTAAAGTGTCTATCACCTAAAAAAAAACCTTTCTGCTCAACAATTCTACAATTCTGTGCGGCACTTCTCTAACACTGATTCTTTGGTTCGCTGAACTCTTTCCTTCAAAGTCACTGTTTTAGACTGGCTCCTAAAAAGTGGAAAACTGGTTGTAATTTCATCTACAACCGCGCAAGCGAGAGGAATGGGTTTAATACCGGGTTGATGTCAAAGGCCGCTTTGCATTGTGATAGTTCTTTGGAAACAGCGGTGTAAAGTACTTTGTGACGTCAACCCCATATCGAACCCATTCCCTTTCATTGCTCGATCATGGATCAAACTATGACCACTTCTCCCGTTTTTCAAAGTGAATAAAAAAAGTGAATTTTCTATAAAAAGTTTCCAGAAACAACACAATAGTATGAAGGCCTTAGCGCTTGCTGTACTGTGACATGACGCTAGACTAGAGGGACTCAACAAGGGCACAATTCTGTTTCTCACTGGTCTATGTTCTCCGTCAGAATTTCCTTCGGCACTGGCCGACGCAATCTTGTTTGAGGAAGCATGTGAACGGCCTCTGAAAGTTAACCGCTGACCAGCTAGGTCCAGACCTCTTTCGACTCAGTTCAGATGCAATCAGTTCATACTTCAGTTACAGAAATCCGTCTCTTAAACACAAAAGCAAATCATCACAATGCTTTTAAATTCTAAAATTTAGCATTTAAAATCTTTGTCGTGCTGACATCTAGATCAAAGTTATGCAACATGCTAAATAATGCTAGCAATCATTCTTTTTACAGAAAAAGTGCGCTTGTTTAACCAAAAAATGCCAAAAAAAACTTAGCATAATAGGGAAGGGCCTAAGTACAAGGGCCTTCTGGGCACTCGCATATAAATCTGCTGGAATGTTCACAGCTTTTTATTTCCCACTTCCCATGATTTTTTCCATTTTGCGTTCTTATTCGCACACAGTTCTTATTCTTATTATTGTTGGGACCATTTTTACCCTTCCAGTTTGTATACAAAGCGTCGGTTCCATCGACCCACTGAAAAGTTCCTTCAGTTGCCATGTCATTCAATCCAATAAAGTAGTGACCTATAAAACACGCCAAACAAATTGTCAGCGATTTTGAGGACAGAGCATTGATTCTGTACACTGATTTAGCGGTCATCAACCTCGTCCCCAGGGCTTTTCTCAGGCGAGAGTAGGGCTCTCGCCGGAGAAAAGCCTTAAATTGTATGAGGAAGAAAACAGTAACCGTCTTATTGTTCAAATGTGCCAAATTTTCAAAGAGTTTTGCTGCTGAGCTTTGATCGCGGCCCGCGACAGGCCCTCATCCGATTCTGCAGCCCTTTAGCGCGGCATTTTTTAGCTATTTGTGGGTTGTTGTAATCGACATGTGCCACTTCTACCTTAGTGCGGTACTTCCTATGGAAAGGTTTCTCTACCCACCCTTGGATAATTTTAGCTTGTGCTGGCTGTTTGGAATTCATTTGGTCTTGACTCTTGTCACATAAAAGGTGCTCTTTTTTTTTAATGTAGCTATTTATACATTAAACCACGCGCTACGCTAAGGGTAAATTCATCAATTGGTTATGATATATTCCTCTGAAATGGCAACCATCTCATCTATTAGGAAGCTTAGAAAGAAACACAAGCCAAGACGTACATACATGCATAACGGCATGATTGACTACTCCCCATACTGAGGGGCTTTTCAGAGCCAAGGAAACATAATCAACGAAGCCACAGAACAGAAAAACAACTCAACTGGCATGGCCGCAGGCAAACCAGTTGGCTATTTACAAGTGCAGTTGAGTGAAGTTGAACCAGGTGCTACCAGGATCAAATTCAACCAGTGGTTAAAACGGGTATCTTTTCTTTACTGGATACCATTAGTTTAAAAATCCGGGCGAGACTACTGTCCTAGTATGCAAAATGTTCACTTTCGGTTTCTGTCAGTGTGTCGTGCTTAAGCTTGCTGTTAAATTTGGTCATTTCACGTCGTTGTTTGCAGAGGACGAAAAAAAAGGCAGTGAAATGCACGCTGGTCCTGAAGTATGCCTTTTTCCCTCAAGCCGTCCACTTTCTCCGACACCGACCCATATTTTTGAAGTAAAACATGTTTTTAACTTGAAGTCTGAAATGTAAAAATTGGTTTTTCCTGTACAGGTTTTTATTTTCTACTTCAACCCCAGAGTAAACGCGACACTCTTCCACGGTTGAGGCTTTCTGTCCGCATGGAAGGAAAGTATGTTAACACCGTGACTCTGTACTCGTTTCTTTAATTTGCCCCTCACTCGACATTTTCTGCCGCTCATTTTTCGTTTGCAATTGTAGTTCTTTACTCCGACCGACCGACCGCACGACCCAAAGTTTCCCAAAGTTACCAAACGCATTGGACGGCAAACGGAGAAGGAAAGGGGACGACGTTATCAAGCCTAGATTTTCAGGTTGGTGTTGCCGTAACTGTTAGCAAATGCTGTGTGATGAAAAAGCCGTAACGAACCTTTTGAATGTGACAATGATGACCACCACTGGGTAACATTTTCGTTTTCATTTTCGGAGAGAATCGAAATCAATCTTCCTGTCCCGGATCCACCTGAGCTAGACTTACAATAGTCGTTTGCCTGAGACCATTTCTTGTGATTTTCGAAAAATCGAAGACAGCCGGCTTTGTATGGATACCAGTCTGGCCCGCAATAGGCCGCTGAAAGAAAGGACAGTTTTAGTGGATTTTATGAACATGAATAATGCTTTTCGCGTGTTTTGATAGTCTGTGTCGCAGACGTAATCTCACACCGGTTAGTAACGTCTGCGAAGCAGCGCCGAGATTCTTGTTCTGGATCCCCAATGGACTCAACGAACAAGCGGAAGTCTTATCGAACAATTTTTTTTCTTAACAGACCAATAATGGCGCGTTCTCAAATCCTGGTACGCTGCTGGGAGCCCAGAACAAAGATTTCGGCTTTGCTCTCAGACGGACCTAACCAAAGGTTTGGTTTCCTCTATAGCGCAGGGTAGTGTAACAGTAATTCAACTGACAAACCTGAGGTCGACGGTGCGCTCATTTTTCCCCCTCTCCATCAGTGCTCCGTTTTACGGGTATTTAAAGCTACTTAAGCTACGCAGAAAGAAGTCGAAACAAGGATGTGAGATCAGTGAATCCAACTCGGGACCTCTTGCACCAAGGCCGCGCACTAACCGACTGTGCCTCCCTTGCTTCTCAAATTTTGATTGGTTTTGATCGGTTAACTTAAACACGAGCAAGAAGTAAGGGAAAAGAAACAAAATGTCTTCCTGTTGTCTTATAATTGTTGTTGGTCCTTTAGTTGTTCGTGAGGTGTGGTCTAGACAAAGGCATTTATTTATTGGTTTTTAAGGGGGTGGCACTAAACTACAGAAAGACAATGGTTACTAAGCAACCTTTTTAGACAAAGAACTCTACGAAAGGGTTGCATGGGTGGTTCTATGAAGCAACTTTTTCAATGGAAATCTGACATCACTTCAATCAGGAGACGCATGCGCAACTAATTCCAGTCTTCTACCGTGCGTTTCAGTGAAACACAGGTAAAAGCTCTCAGGAAACGAAAGGAAGAGGCGATTGTTTCACTTGATGAGAGCCGTCCCATCATTTTTCGTAAACTGTATCGTGGAATCTCCATTTGGACAAAAACAAATTGAACTAATATTTTGAAAAGTGTATAAAAAAAGGAAGGCCTTATGACGTCATAACTTTTTGGAGAAATAATTTCTTTTAAAATCCATGCTACAGATTTTGTGTTAAAATGTTCTCAAACTTTTGCGTTCAAATTTTTTGAAAAACATAGTTAATTCGCTGAGTTCTTTGGCATTTTCTGTTTTGGTCATATGATTAACCAAATATGGTTGCGAGTCGAACCATACAAAGGAATGTTAAATAGAAGGCACTTGCCAAAAGAGGATAACTGCAGAGTTAAAGGAATTCGAGAATGACTATTTGGAGGGGTCCATAGCAACGGTTTGGTAGTTAAGAGCCACCCCCTTAAGTCGTGAGTAATTCACAAAGGAAAAACGAACGAGAAAGTTGGCAAAAGTTACATACATACATAATAGGGAGCTTACAAAACGACGACGCCGACGGCAACGAGGACTCATGTCACTAAGAAACTATTTCATGTCGTTTTGCGTTAAAAATGTTTAGTAACTGTCGAGGAATTAAACTGGTATGAGTGGGTTGGAAGCGTAGAGAGAGAACTGAAAATTCATCGTCATGTGATAACGTCCTCCACAGAACCTTGAATTTGTCATTTCACGTCGTCATTTAGGAGATGACGGCAAAGAAATGTACCAAAATGTAAAACGCACGTGCAGAGCGTGCAGAGCCATTGTTTTTGGAGCTAAACCTATTGTTTTGTAGCGTCGTCGTTGCCGTCGGCGTCGTCGTTTCGTAAGCTCCCTATTACTTAATTGACCACTCCCCATAGGGGCTTTCAAGGCCAAAGAAATAATCACAACAGAACAGAACATACAGCATCAACTGTAAAGAATCGAAACTGGCCTGAGGCAAGCTAGTTGGCTATTTACAAGTGCAGCTGAGAAGTTGAACCAGGGACTATTAGGAACAAATTTAAGCAGTCGTCAAATGGGTCTTGAACCCGGGATCCCGGATCTCAAGGCAAGCGCCATAACCATTGGGCCGGACTGCCTCATACAATTGCATTCACTCCGATCTTAAAGTCGGAGCTGCGATCCTTCTAGTCTTCAAATCATGCTTTCCGGCTCTCTTGCACAGTCTTATACCCGATTCACACCAACTAAAGACGTTTAATTAAACCAGGTTTAACAAAATAAAAAATGAGCAACGGAAGGCTGAAAGACTACAGTTTACGTAGAGTTCATGTAAGTTCTAATGTGTGTCTTCATTGTGTTGAATTTGGAGTCTACATTATGTCAGGTAGTAACTTGTATCAAGAAAACAATTTTAAACCATGTTTAACTAAACAGCTTTTAAACGTGTTTAAGCTATGGTGTGAATGCGGTGTTAGATAAAAAAAACGAACAAAGTATTCGTTAATGGCACTATGAGCCCTCACGAAGAGTGCGCGTTCTTGAAAGAAGGTTGATACGTCTATTACCAGAACAGAAAGTATGGTAGGGAACTACGTTGGTTCATCAATTTATTCTTTTGCCTTTAAATGGGCTGAAACTTGAGTATACGTAATAGCAAGATATCTAAGCCCTCTTGGCCAGTAATGCTGAAGGAAAACGTTGAGCTGTTTTTTTTTTAAATTTCACAACGACGACAATTACTTTAATCACTTCTTGACTATCGCTACACCTGCTAACTTGTTGAAAGTGTGTCTTCAACCTAAAAATAACATTGGTCTTGACTCAGCAGCCGGTAAGAGAATGCAAATATCATGATCCTCAGGTGAAGACGCTCTCTACAACGCGACACGTTTTTAAGGAGTTTAAGAAACGACGACGGCGACTTCTACGATTATGCCACAAAACAATTCATAATAGGGAGCTCAGGCGGGCGAAGCGCGCCAGCGGAGCACCATGAATAGGATTTTTGGGAAATCTATGCATGCGAGAAATTTTGGTTATGACGTCACGTACGTCCGCCCGCCCGTACAGACTGTCGGGGTGGAGGTGGGGAGGCAGGACAGCCCCTGGGGACGGAGTGTTCGGGCAACTTTCCTTGGATGGAAATCGGGTGGCAGCGTTGCATTTGGCAACCCGCGTTTTTCTGGCGGGAAATCATATCAGTGATGAGCAACGGGATAAAGAGCAGGCGACGAAATTTGAGAAATTGAAGGTGGCTCAAACCAGTTTCAACACCTTGAAGAGACCTTGTTATTAGAAGAATTGACACTGTAACATTTTATCACGTAACAGCTACCTTAAATTTTCAATTATTTAAGGTGGCTCTGAATCCGCTCCACATCATTTTTTAAACTTTACAGAAAGTTTCATTATGACGTACTGACCACATTTCAGAAATATAAAATAGGGGTCACAGACTTCGTTTTGAGATAGAGCAGATAATGACAAAATGGGCTGTTTTTGCAGGGCTTTCCTGTTGCCACGGTAACCTTTTAAGTCACAAAAACGACCAAATCGTTTTCAGCGATAATCGGTGTTTCATATGGTACCATAACATTGCTGTTAAGTGAAATTGTGTTGTAGTGTCCATCCTTCTAATAAGAACAGCAAGTTTTGAAACTGGTTTGAGACACTTAAGAGAGGAAAGCCTCGCGAGAAGCCGAGGAAGGAGAAGAATAGAAATTTCAATGAAAATCAACGTTAAG
>NC_090869.1:73093910-73117743 GCF_036669935.1 Montipora foliosa | reverse complement strand
ACAAACTAAGAAAAAATATTAGCAAAAATTAAGATCGAAAAGAAAAAAAAAACAATTTAGTAAAACGAAAAACTGGAGGAAAAAAAGAGTCCGAAAAGTTCTAGACTCAAACTCGGATTCTTAGCCATCACCTAAACAGAACCCTAACCCGAACCCTAACTCATATGACCAGCGAGACACAACTCCCGTTAACCGCAACCTTTTGAGCTCTTAGATCTAATGAATGTAATTCAGAGCTAAAAAAATGTCATCGACCGTTTCAAAATGGCAACGACCGTTCTGAGAAATGGCAACGACCGTTTACGAAAGGGAAAGACGCCACGGCGCACGCTGAATTCCGGCCAGGTACACTTTCAGATTTCAGTTCTGCGATTTATTTGTGGCAGCCAAAAGTAAATACCAAAGTGAACTGTAGCCAAAATCTGCCAAATTTTTGTCGCTGAGTCGTACCTTTTTATATTCTATATTCAACTTTCAAAATTAAATGTTTGTTTTCATGTCGTAAATATCTTATTCTCGATCGACCGTGCCGGAAACTTCCTTCTGCTCTTTCTAACAACGGTGGATCAATAGTTTTATTTTACTGTTGCATCAATATTTCGTTTTGCATAAAGCAAGCTAACAAACATCTGTATCTGTGCTGGAGTTCGCATTGTTTAGCGTTACACAGTATTTTTGGTCCGATGCGGCCATTCTGTCTTATTGAAGGGAGTATATTGTTTTATTGTCACCATATGATCAGTTTACAAAGCTCCTGTCCGCGAATGCTAAGCAGGGCACGCTTAAGCTCTGTGTGTGAAAAGAAGTTGTGCGGTGTGAACTTGCACAAGTTATCAAATCTATGTTTCAGCCCAGAAGCCAAAGTGTTTACTTCACTGTTCTCTCTTTTTATTTGTTTATTCTTCAGAGACTGTAATGCTGTAGTTCAATACCACAGCAATTTCAGCTCCTTCTTATTTTCTGTAACACTTACTAACAGGCAACCCCGTGTATGCTTCACGGAAGCATCTCGTTGTTTTTTCATAAAGTTTTGGCATACCTATTCACGTGCATAAAGACGACCTTTGAAAGAAACTGTTCCCTACAGTCAACATCACGTGGTCTGAAATGGGAAAACAACACGTACAAGCTAAAGAGATCTATTCATGTCGTCAGAGTTAGCGCTATTTTCCGTTGCTCCTTGCCTTTTTCCACAGTGTTTTGTATTGTAGTTTCCATCGTCTTATACCGCCGGTCTGCAGTCCGCATTCCTCCCGTTATACTAACCGAATTTGCAATATGTCGTGTGAAAAGAAGATGACAACAACAACAAGAAGTTGAGGGAAGATTTGTCCTCGTCGCGAATGGTTATTAAAAATTCCACATTCAACAATTTAAAAGAAGCCTTATGTTTGGCTATACATTATTTATCCTTTATTTAAATCATAAAAAAGGACTATTCCAGTGGGCCATTTTGCTCTAAGGTGGAGTAATTAGCGGTTAGAAATCGCTGGCTCAGCTATCCTGGCTGTCGCAGGTGAACGCGATTTTACATGGAAAAATCGCAGCCCGGTTGCCCGGGATCCTGGCCGGTCATCGCAAATACGTGATTTTTGGTGTGTGTTCTCACAACAGTGCCGGGATCTCGGCTAAACGGAAAAGCCAGTCACCGCCTAACCGGGCCAACCTGGCTCATTGTTGATCGGCCCCTTATATCGTGTGAACGTGTCTAAAAAACGAAGATCCAAAAACCGAAGACCTAAGACCTAAGGTACCATGTGGTCTCAACCGAAGACCCACTAGTCTACAACGAAGACCCCCTGGTCTAAAACGAAGACCCTGTGGTAATAAAAAACCGAAGACACCCACTAGTCTAAAACGAAGACCCACCAGTCCCCTAAAGCTTTTTTTTTCTATCAGCTAAAGGAAGGGTAAAGACTGTAATAGCGAGAAACTTGACAGTTATCTGTTGTCAAATTGCGTAACGCAGTTAAATTCCAACAGTATGGAAATAACTTGTTTCATGACGATTTAGTATAATTCACAATTCACTTACGACATCAAGGAATTACTGAGCTGCGCAGAGATTGTATTTACATACTGATCTAAGTGTATCCTGTGTTAAAGAGCCATTAGGGTTCATGTACGCGATACCCTGTTTAAGACAAAAATTGGACTGCAACAGATAACCCCGTCCAAGACAAAACACCCTGAAAACCTAACCCTATGCGGGCCGCCTCGTCCCTGTTCAGGTCTCATAAGGGAGTACCCCCCCCCCCCCCCCCGGGTTTTAAGTTAAGAACCCTTAACAACATAACCTAAAATATAATAGACCTCGTTTAGCTTGTACATTTTGTTTTTCCCATTTCAGACCACGTGCGTTTACTCTAGGGAAAACTTTCTTTCAACTGTCGTCCTGTTCACGTGACTATGTACGCATAACTTATGAAAAAACAAAGGAAAATTCCCTTGAAGAACATCACGTGGTCTGAAATGGGAAAACAAACGTACAGCCTAAAGAGGTCTATATGAAGGAACGTTCGGTGGTTTGGGCATTGTCCCGAGTTGGCCGATGAAGAACTGGGCTAGTGCTCCAGGTCATTTCTCGCTCTATATGATAAGGACAGTATAAGTCGAAGTACTGAAGTCACCTCACCGTACTTTTCTGATATGCATTTGAAAAACAGACTATTGGTTACCCACAAATGACCAGCTCCCAAAGTCAGTGGCTTCATAGCTCATTTTGGTTAGAGCGTCGCAACCGGAATCGCGAGGGATCCCGGGTTCAAACCCGTTTGAAGTCCTGAATTTCTCAGGCTTCTCTACGCAATTGCAAAAATTGCGCTCATGAACTGCGAAGTATCATAGATTCACTTGATTTCATATCCGCAGTTCATATATGATTCATTTCATATACCATTTCATCATTAAAATATCCTAAAGCGTCCATGAATAATTACTTTCTATACTGTTGGAATTTTAAGGCTAGGTAACGCAAATTTTAGGCAATTTCAGCATTGAATCAAATGGTCATAGACGTAACTGGTAATAACAAATAACGGTGGGCTCAAAACTATAGAAGAACTCAAACTAAAACACAAGAAAGCTAAAAGGACAAGGATGGACAAAACTGGGGGAAGGATTGAAGTGGAATTGCCTTTGTGTAAATTTTGAAAAACGTCGGCCCACCTGTTTTTCAAATTTATATCAGTTTTTATCTCAAAATGTCATTTAACAAACAGCTGGAAAATCATTCATCGATAGGTGTGCGTATGTTGGCCGTGATTTTGGCAATTGAGAAGACTCTTTGCTCTGCCAATTTGACGTTTAAGAGCTTCATAACCTAACATTTTGTAAACAAAATTACCTAAAACAAACAGCGTGGACCTAGCCCCTGTAGACTCTGCGTTTACGACGCAATTGTTGACACGCGTTGGTACCGGGGGGCGGAGATGAAAGTTAACTTGTCAAGTTTGGTCGCGCTTCTACAGTCTTTCCCCTCTTTCCCCTGTGATGGAAAAAAAGGTGTTTAGACTGTGGAGGGTCTTCGTTATATAAAGAGCTAGTGGTCTTCGTTTTAGACTAGTGAGATCTTTCATTGTAGACCAGTGGGTCCCTCCGTGTTGCGTACTAGTGGGGTCTTCGTTTTAGACCACAGGTCTTAGTCTTTCCGTCTTCGTTTTTGGGTCTTCGTGTTTAGGAGACACATCCCCTTAGATCTGCTTAGGACTACCTCTTACCACATAAATAACATTTGGGCATTTAACCTTAATTGTAACGTTGTTTTCGAGTGGGTCTTCGCTTTCGAAGTCTTGCGTTTTTTCGAGGTCTTAGGTTCTTCGTTTTCGATACTACCACTCGGTTTGTCCGCTTCCATGCGAGCAGAGTCTCTTTTCGATGCTTCCTAGATAAGTCGGGAAGAGGAAAGAAAACCCTGCCCAGACCGCCCCTCGACTTTTCCTTGCTTTTGCCGTTCGTTTCCAAAGGAATGGATGAGTCAGTCCAGTTTCGACTTGTCAAATCCTGTTTTTTTACCACAAGTGCTCGTAATTGCCTCTCGCAATCTGATTGGCTAATTTGCCGTTGTCGATAAGAGCCTAGACAAAGCTGCATCGCGTCATGCTTGCGTCAATTTGTCCACGGCAATGTAATAGCCAATCAGGAGCGCTCATTTTGGGAATAAAGCCAATCATATTAGTTCTTTCCTTCGAGTTATGAGTTGGCGTTGAATATTGTGGTAAAAAAACACTCGAAAGCGGTTCAGTGTTTGTCCTTGTACTCGCCTTTATCGACAACGATATTTGTCCATCACTGTGGTCAAAATTTGTTGTAGACTCACCTCCTCGTGTGAGTCCACACACATTTTTGACCACTCCGGATGACGAATCACTTTGTCGATAAGAGTAATCAGACAACGCTGAACCACTTTTTTAATCTGTGCGCGTGATCCCAGTCGCCACGCGTCATGAAAGTTTTGTTTACATTTTACCAAAACAGCGTGACAATTTTTTAACTGGTGAAATCCTCATGATGTATTTCCTCCGTCGCGTAAATGTCGGTTACGGAACTAGTTTGCCATTGTCTGAATCCTGATCACAACCCTTTATTAATGTTTTTCAGTAAAGAAAAATTGAAATAGGGCAATTTGAAAACTTGAACTATCTTGATTGTTCCAAGGAAATGATTTCCTTGGTTGTTCCGTGTGTTTGCCAGAGTTGTCCGAAAATATCCCAACTGTTTTGTTTGGTTTTGGTTTTGGGTGGGTTTTGCGGTTACTAGTCACGCGTGGACTGCCTCCCGCATAGGTTTTTGCTCAATACGAAATGTGCGAGACCGGCTGGCAGCAGAGTCTTCTTTGCTCTTCCGCACTTATCTAGGAAGGATCGCAAGAGAACTCGGCGCGTCAGGGTATTTGTCCGCACCAAGAACGGCGCTTACTGACAAAGAAAGCGCTATATACAAAGATCTGCGCTATTCTGATCAGATTAAACACATGACAAGGTTTTATTCACAACTTTTATTGGACCTTTTTATCAAAGAGAATAACCCACCTTCTGCTTGCCAAGGAACAAAGAATTTTTCACTAGCCCAACGCGTGCGTGGTACTGCACAAAATAATAGACCGCGATGAATAACTGGAATCGTTTTAACGTAAACAAAGAAGCGTAACCATATCATGACGGTTCAGCACCAGTCTTTGAACGTTGGTTAAAAAGCCAGTAGAACAGCAGCTTTCTTGCCTATTCGCTTTGGTATTATCGCGTGTCTTTGTTTTGGTATGTTCTCGTTGCTTAATTCCATGCTAATACGTACCATCTGTAGTATCTACACTTTCTGCTGGCATCCCTGTACGGCACCTCAGTCCTGAAGAGTCGCATATAGAAATTATGCCTTACCAGTTACTGGATGAAGTAACATCAACGACCTTCTTTGTACGCATTTGTTTTGTGCCTGTATATTTTTAGACACAATGCAAGTTACTCGGTGTCTACATTCATTCTCTAACAACATCACTCTTACAGACCTTCACTGGTGGGCGGACCTTTTTTCGCAGCATCTTCCGGAAAAACCCTGCATACAAATGCATCTTAGGCCTTGATCAGCAATAGCTTCCTTCCGTTTTAAGCATGGAAGGCCGCGCCTTAAATGGCATAAACACTCTTCTTCCTGTGAAGTGTGAGAAGTGCACGTTCCTTTACATTCTTGCGATGACGTCCTTGGTAACTGTTGCTTTTTCTGAACATCCAGAGAACTCGCACGTTACTACTAATTCAAAGACAGCTCCATTGATCAATCTGCATGGGACTACGTACTCCTGCACTTGGCACTCGGTGGCTGTAGTAATCCGGCTAAGTTGGTGGCTAGCCCGTCTCGGTCGTTTTCGTTACATGTCATATGTACACATTCCAACACATGTCTTCAAGTGGTTGTTTTGGGACGAGAGCGAACCGGAATCCCGGTGTCTGTAAGCACAAAACCGAAGCGGTGGCAAGTGGCTCCATTCAGACCACGAACTGAACCTCACAGTCGACTGGGCTTCGATCATAGCATGCGCTAGTGCTACGAAAATAACCAACGAACAAAAACAAACAGAACGAGCATGGCTGTCCTTTGCTCCAGAAAACATTTTTGACTTGCGTGACGTGTAAATCCTTGGTGTTTTCTTCTGAGGAATTTTACGATCAAGGTCGTTGCAAGTTGTTTGGACTCTATCCGATGTCACAGTATCAGATGTTCGCATGTGAATGTATGTGTGTAGTAAAAATCATGAAAATCAGCAATCAGGTAACTCACTTGATCTGATAAAGCGCAGAAAACGGTAAATGAAACGATTCCTGTCGTTTGTGCGAGACAGAGTTAATCATTGGTGTTTTCTCCTTCTTGTGAAATTGTGCAGGCAAGCGCTTGTTCATTTATCTATCTGTCACGCATACGGGTTTTATACGTTAAGAGGTGGTATCACACGTCGAGCAATAGGGAAAGTACTCTGTCCAGCAAACACAGAAATGATTCTGGCAAAGTAGTAGAAATCTTTCAGACTGGTGGACCTTATTTACAGTTTTGCCTTTTATGTAAAGTTCACAAATTGTGCCGATCACTTATCCTGGAGAAAAGATTTCACCTTCCTTCTTTTTCTTGGAAAGTAAAAACCAAGCTATGTTTTCCGTTGTTACGTGGGTAACCAGTACTCTGAACTTACGGTATCTCAGCATCCTGTTGGCCACTAAAAAAAACAGGATTGATGACAGGTACCACTTAAGAGGTCATTGTCATATTACTAATCTGTTTGTTAAGGCCATCCCCTTTTTTTTTTCCTCCGTTTCGCGTCGTGCGCGTTCGGCGTGCGACGAGAATTTTGGGCTTCTATCAAAAACCAAATCACTAGTTAAATTTTTCAGGCGACGTTTTTAAGTCGTGCCATTTTTATGTCGCAACAGGGATTTCGGTGGTTGAATCCTTGGTTACCTTCGTTGTCCCCGGCTGTGTTAATTTGTGTGGGTGCCACCGACATGCCTCCAAGGGTAGTTTCCGTCATATTGATTTTGGGTTCACGTTCGTGTTGTTTCCCCCTGGCTCTCCCAGCTATGATGCCGGGGTACCAGGCCTCCGATTCCGCGAATGCTTATGATTTTTTGTTTTTTTTAGGTTTTTATTTTTTTTCCAATCCGACCGCGCGACCCAATATCAGGAAACTCATTCGACGGTAAACAAACAAAAAAACAAAAAAGGGGGATGGCCTTATCATAAATTAAAATTCTAACATCCTTGCTCCTTAACCCTTTTTCCCTGTGAACTGAGAGGATAGAAAAATCGCATACCTGAGATAAGAGTGCGTTTCCTCTTGTTGGCTGTGGGAAAAACAATGTAGTTTCCTCTCGGTTGTTTTTGGTAATTTTGAGATCCTTTTACATACACACAGACATCTTGTGATTCAAGATCTACTCGACAGTGGTTTGTTGTTTTCACTGGGAGGCGGTTTTCCAAAACGCGTTTTCACGAATGGGGGTGGGCAGCCATGAGGAAACACCCCGCGTTTTAGGTTTGGTTCGAGACGGAAGCTATGATCTGTGTTTTGCCGAAGGGATTGAAAGTCTTTTCAACTCTGGGGCATCTTGCAAATTCCACAGCTCAAAAGGTAACTTTTGAAAAAAATTAAAAGATTGACAAATATAGAAGGATCCCATCCTGTCAGTGTAGCGGTACAGAGAATCCCAACTTTATCTGAATTGATCATGATTCAGTCGTAGCTAGTTCGTTGCAACTGAAAATCCTAACGTTCGACGACGTAGTCGAGTTGAACTAATGGGTCGAAGTGGTAGGAGCGGCTTCTTGAAGGTCGCAAAAAAATAAGGTTAAATGGGCAAAACACAAGACTTTGCAGGTGCGTTTTACATCTCACAACCTTCCTTTCACCGTACTCCGGCTTCAAAATACAAACCCAAAAAAGTCAGCGCACGTGCCCGGTGGACTCACATTCTTAAAGTCGGCGTTATCACCCTAAGGTGATTTCGTCACCCCAAAAAAGTGGTAGAAACGATTTTCTTGAAACTTTCCCGGAATTTTTTATTGGTTATTTATTTTATATAATAGGCTTCGGCCAATTTGTCCGGTAATCTTACAGAGCGACAGCTCCAAACATCAAAGAGATCCCCGGTTTTAATCCCTGTTTTGAAAACTACAAAAAAAAACTGATGTCACCGTGATTGCTTCAGAGATATAATGGGGCCGTTCTTACCCCATTGATGCCTGTACTGATACTAATCACGGCGCGTTATTTCATGGGCTCAGGGTACGTCTTCGGGTAGCTAAGACGAGAGTGCTTTTAACTAAGCAATAAATAATAATAAATATAATCATAATACTATCCATAACGGTTTAATATCAGTACATCCATGATATGGCTCTTCGCCTGATATAAAAGTAAAATGAGGAAATTAACATAAATCTAATCATAAATTTGTAAAAAACACAACTAAGTAATAAATGGTAAAATGTAATCATTACAATATATACATACAGTAAACTCGGCAAGAAATCATTCCGCCCTATGCCGGCAGCGCTCCCTTAGAATACATAATGTTTGCTTACTAAAAGATTTAAACTCATCACAACATTTAACATCGGATGGCATACTACAATTGAAGAGGGCTGCACCGCGCTATGCTGAAAAGTGTCCAGCCGGAGGCGTGAGGGAATAACCAGCTTTATGGTACTCTTGATCGACCGTAAATTTCTAGCAATGTCTTACTATGCTCAACGCTGAAGGTTTCTGGGCCCATCGTGAAGAATATATAGCTTTGTGTTCGGCCTTTAGAACGTGCCATTCTCTACGTCTCTTTCATAGGCAACCAGCCTAACTTAAGAATAGAGTCAATATTGTTTCACATAGCGTCCAAGAACAAAACTGTGCTGCCGCAAATTGGATGCGCTGTAGCCTTTTTTTAAAGGCCGTCCAGTAATTGGATAGAAAATTATATCCTTGAAGTCTAAGCGAGATAGAACCAGACATTCAACTAAATGTTTTTCAAACGATAATGTATTTTGTAAAGTTCTTGATTTTTCCTCAGCGCAGACTAGGACAACATAACAAGATGAGGCGAGATGCTTGACATGATCATCCCACTTCACGGTGTCAGTCATAAGGAACCCGCAAGTCATTTAAATCTAGTGAACACGCTCAAGGGGTTTATCTCCTACAGCATTGAATGTATACGACGGTTCCGCCAGAGAATTTTTGAAGTTTTAAAAAACCACTTGGAAAAAACACCTGACACGGTAGAAAGTCGAGAGCCTATGGAGCCCTGTCGTAAACAGTTTGATGGAAAAAATCACTTATTAAAACCGACCGTCGACTCAAAACGTTGTCTCGAGTCGTTGTTTTCTCGATCATAATTTACATCCGCCGTGTAAGGGGCTTCGTGTACGTTTTTAGCTCATATCTGTTTGCAGTCCCTTCCGATAAATGTGTTTTAAATTTTTTTTTGTTTTCAAGGGGATAATTTGTACACCAAAATTTTTATGCAAATAAAAAATATAGGTCCTCGTGCTCGTTTTAAGAGTAAACCACCACTCGTACCTTTCTATCTCGATTATCGTAGATTCGCCATGTTCTGGGAATGCGCGCGCTTATATTTCGCAAAGAAGCTATGGGTCATTCACAACCTCTCTCATCGTGTTTTTGGGGAGAACTGTTTCAGCGTGTATTATCGACTTACGCCATATTAATATTTTATAAATTTGACGACAATTTTGTAAATATTGACACAGATACACGTAATGCGCAGTACAGGATGCGCAGTGCAATAAGTGATGAATCACCTTAACACACTTTCCCACTTTAGGTTATCCTCCGAAATCGTCTCAAATACATCGTGTTGGTTTTAGCACCTTTTGATTGCAATTTCACTGTTTTTTTATCGGCTTTGAAAGACGGGAGAGGTGGTCATACTTTTATCCATAACCAAGCAATGAAGTGGAAATGGGTTTCCGATACCAGGTTGACGGTCACAGACGGCTTTTGCATTGAGAACGTTCTTTGAAAACAGTGATGCAATCAAATTTGTGACGTCAACCGGTATCGAACCCATTCCCATTCATTGCTCGGTTATTGTTTAAAGTATGACTCTCATTTTCCCGTCTTTCAAAGCCCTAGACAACTTCAGGTGAGTACACAATTTAATGCTACGTAACAGCTTATACGTCACTTCTGTCCAGACATGCCACAACGTAATTGGATCCATGTGGAAGTCAAAAGTTTAAAATCCACCACAGTGTCCAGTTTTTTGCTATCCCCTTTCCAGCTATATGTTAAATGTAGGGTCATGTTGTTTCTATGGTGAGGGTAACTACCGCTGTTTTATATATCTTCACTTGAAGACTGGAATCTGGGGGTCACTTTGGGACGTTTGATTTCCCATGTATTCCCAGACGCGAGTGGGATACAGTGCGTGTTGCCTCCATTTCATGCTCGATCCAACCCAAGCAATTAGAAGTGCAAACCGGTGCGTACTCTGTGTAAGCCAGTGTTTTGTGCCTCCGTTATTCGAGTGTTATCCACCCTACAAGTAGTTCATTTCCCCCCCCCCCCCCCCCCCCCCGCCCGAAAAAGAGGAGACTCCTTGTGGTTAGCGTTGCCGTGACCTCCCGAAAACGGCTGCTAAAAGATTCTATTCGATTGGAGGATACATCTCCCGAAAGCGGGGCCCCATGTCTTGGAGCGTACAACTTCCTGGTATTTGGTGAACGTCGCTTGTTAACCCAGACCGATTCCTTGTTTAGAAAGATTTTCCCTCCGACAAACCCAAGCCTTTCCATCTAATCACAAGTCTTGCATGACATACTATTACCCATGGGAAACGAAGCACCAAACACACATGTATGAACCCCACCGATACATTTAATACTAACACGACAAAGTTTGATTTGAGATTAAAACGTCACTTTAGGCCTAAATATGCCTAAAAAGGTATTGCCTCATAATATCAAGTCTTAATCGGAACCCTGATCGCAATCAATGACTGTAGTGATCAATTGAACGTTTTAGAGGCCTAATTCCTACAACGCTATTTAATCTCAAATCCAAAAAACCGTTTTTCGGTAAGTATTCAATGTATTGAGGGATCACATACATGGTGTTTTAGTGTTTCGTTTTGTTGTTTTGGTGTTTTCTCAGTTTCACTGGTGGCTATAAAACCGTTTTTTTTAGCGCACGGAGTGCTTAGAATGGCGGCTGTGAATTCGAGCAAGCAATTTAACCGTGCAGTGCAATACGTTTTATTCCCAAGGGTTCGAATTAGGTACAACATTGACACCACTGTAAATAATACCAATTTTTGTATACTAAAACTTCCCCACCGCCGCAGCACCACATTTACTGTAGAAAACCGTTTTGTTAAGATATCTTAATTCGAAATTGCAATGGAAGTGAGGTTCGTAAATGCCGTGCGCAGAACGTCTTTGTTCACCATTTCAACCGCTCCTCTCTAAAGAAAACTAAAACCTCTGGCACCCAGTGTAGTCAAAGAGTCAGTAGTTTGTGTGTACGTGGCTGATGTACTCTGCATCACGTGAGTTTCGGCGCTTTCCAGACTTTTAAATTCTTAATTTTGCATTATTACATAAACACGCTGGCATTTTAAGCTAGTGAGTAAATTACGTCATTTTTCCCGGCCGGGATCCAACCCTCCAAGGTCCAATCGGTCAGTTTTGGGGGGGGGGGGGAAAACGAGAGTAATGTCGGACCGTGGATTACAACACGTACAGTGAAAGGAAAAAGCCCCTGGATAAAAATGACCATAAGTAAGTACTTAATGTCACACGATAACGGTCTTTCTGTAGACATGAACCAGGGATGGCGCATTGGTGAGAGCACTAGCCTCCCCAACAATGTTTCCCGGGTTTTCTATTCCCAGACTCAGCGTCATATGTGGGTTGAGTTTATTGGTTCTCTACTCTGGCACCGAGAACGATTGTTTCTCCGGTACTCCCCGGTTTTCCCCTCTCCTCAAAAACCAACATTTGGACTTGATTTTTGTGTTTAATTGTTAATTTCAGTTTACAGTTGTCCCCAATTATTGCTCCAGCGGCTAGAACGACTAGACACTTAAATAAATTTCCCTTTTCCTTTTTCCTTTCTTTTATTGCTAGCTGAAATTTTCGGTTTGCCAATCGTCAACAAATGCTTGCCTCGTGAAGGTTATTTCAAGCTGATAAACATCAAAGAGTTTTGATTTCGATTTACTCGTTGAAGTGTTTTCTGAACACCAAGAGAGTTCGCCAAACGTAGTACTAATGCAAGAGCCCCCTTGAGACCATGGATTTACTGACCATGGACCGTAGATAAGCCTCCGGCTGGATGGGCCTTCCAGGCTCGTAGCAGACTTAACTGTTACCTACCAGAGACCGCAGGACCCATCTCACAAAAATTGTTGATAACCTCTGCATTACGTTAAAAACAATCAGTCATACTCTGTATGCAAAGGCACCGTAATTCCGCAGTGGTGTAACTCTCCGATTCGATTAAATTTTTTGATGTAGCAATATTTTTTAATGAAAAGTTTTCTAGCCTGTTGTTAACTTGAACACTATCAAGTTCTTTTTGATTCAACTTTTGTTCAATATGTTTACAACCCTTTACACCACCCAAACCACCGGACCTACACCGGCCCAGACTTAATCTGTCTAACGCCAGAACGATTTTATTCATTAATCGGGGGAACCCCCTGGAGTCAATGGGTTAGGAGTTATTAGCAAAGTAATGATACAACAGGTATTACGATCAACGCAGATGTATATGCACATAGATAAGGAAGAAGTAATAAGGAATACCGGTATGTGTACAGTGGCCAAAGGAGTAAATTAGCTTTTGAGTTTGGCCCTACTGTCATGTTTAATTTTTAAATAAGAAGACCAAGAGGATTTTAACACTTTAATAGTGGGCAAGAAAATGCATAGAAATAATTTATAACTATTAAAAGTTACATGTAACTAATGTAAAGACTTCAAGTGCAAATTATAATAGGCACACACTAAAGTAAACCTAAGGTAATGCAAGGATAGAGGAAAATATTATTACATCAGATTGCTTCCTCACAGAGAGGGGTTATACAATATATGGAGCATGAAGCATGATGTCTCATACTTCTGTTGCTTTTAAGGAGGACATCATTGGCATAACTAGAGTTTTGGTGGAGGGCAAGCAGGAGGTCGTGGTGGGCATCGTAGCTTCTCGGGGAGGAACTCAGGGGTTTTACCCGTGGTGGAGCACAGAGCAGTGTACTGCGGTGGAGCACAGAGCAGTGTACTCGGTGGAGCACAGGGCAGTGTTACGTGGTGGAGCACAGGGCAGTGTACGCGGTTGGATGTGGCAGCGGCAATCAGCGAAGCCACATCTTTCAAATCATCAACAGCAATCAGGATTTAACAGGGGAGGCATAGTCAGGGCCATAGGAAGAGGATAATGGGGAGCAACTCTAATCAAGTTTGGAATGAATGGTTATCTTTCAGCGGTGTAAAAAAAGCAGCCATATTCCAGCACGGACTCCGTTCGGCAGCATGGATTGAATAGTTTTTTCCATGGGAAGATGACAATCGATGCTGCAGAGTAGAGTACAATTGCTTTGCCAAAAAGCAGTGTCTATAATGTCAGGGGGTCGTATGGTACATGTATGGCAACCCTAAGAGATCAAATTGAAAGTTTTGAACACAAATTTTCACTCAAGTTAAATAGTGAATGCAACATTTTTTTTTCCTAAAAGTGAAGGGATCCATCAAAGATTATTCAAAAACCAAACGTTTGATTTTGATTTGCATTGCATTTCCATTTTTGGTCCTCAATTGGCATTCTAGAAAACTAGACAATGACTTTAAGGGTGGGCTCAAACCTCTTTCAACCACTTGGAAGAAACGTTCTTATTAAGAGATATGACACTACAACACTTTATTAGTTAACACCAATGTTATAGTACCATATCCAAATACCAATTATTGCTGAAAAAGATTTAGTTAAATTGGTAGCCATAGGAAAAGCCCTGCAAAACCACCCTATATTTTTTTCCTTTAGCTGCTCATTTCTCAAAGACGCCCTTGGTGACCGCCATTTTTTTATTTCTGAAATGTAATCAGCATTCCAGAATGAAACTTTTCTGCAAAGTTTAGGAAAATTCTGTGGAGCGGATTCAGAGCCAACTTTAAATAATTGAAAATTTAAGGTAGCTCTGAACCCGCCCCACAGAATGGTTCGTGACCGTGGGGTCAGAGATTTTCATCTTGGCCTGCTGATCACTTTTGTGCAATAAAAAATTGGGGTCACCGAGTTCTTTTTCCCCGGATATGAGCAACTAAAGCCCAAATATAGGGTGTTTTTTGCAAGGCTTTCCTGTTGCCATGGTAACCTTGTTACGTCACAAAAATAACTGCATCTTGTTCAGCTGACAATTGAGGTTTCGCATGGTACAATAACATTGCTGTTTACGTGATAGTGTTGTAGTGTCCAATCCTTCTAAATAGAGCGATTTTCAATTGATTTGTCGAAAAAACCAAAGTAACTACTTTGGCCAGTCAAAAACGACGGAGACAATCCAGTAAACTAATCAAAACTCGAAGTAATTACACGTAACCGACACAAAAGCACGGGAAAATGTGCACGCCCGAAGGCCACGATTGCTTTTGGTTTCATTTCTGATTGTTTGAAAAAGTGGCGCGAGAACTTTGTAACCCCAATCACTGAGTGCCGCTCAATTGAAAAACGCGCTAAATGACTACGTTTCTACTATCACCTATGTGAACTGGCGGCGAAGCCAAGAGTGTGGCAGATTTGATACAACACCGTTGCAAAACTATTTTGTATTTTGTTGCCTATCATTTAAAAATTATAGAATAATGAGGTAGATAACATAATTATCCTTACAAGGGAACCGATGTTACCTCCATAGGCATTTAAGCCCAGGTCTCCGCCCCGTAACCAAAGAATCAAACACCAGTTTGGGTCAGTATGATGAATATTATGACGATTACGATGGGAAAGGAAAAACAGAATACTTCCTTTCACGGTGCAAATTTTGAGGTAAGAACGACGTCAAGCTGCAACAGCAATTTTGTCACGCGCAGCAATGCTGCAGCAAAACAGCTACTCGAAGAGAGTAGAGGATACCTATTACCTTAGAAAAAGTTATTCTTTAGTTCGCTCGCCTTATCTATCTTCGCCGTTTTCTTAGATCAAGTGGGAAGCCTATAATCCTCGCAGTTACCAACGCTATTGTAACAATTGCCTAGAGAAGCCTGAAAAATCGGGTGATGTAGGGTTACTGTCGTGGGATGTTTTCTTCAAAACGGCAATCTTTAGAGCCCAACAAGAACAAGATTAATTTCATTCTTAAACTATTTAGTCTTTGACAGTAATTTTCTCCTCGACCCAGCTCTCTCAAGAGTTTTTAGACTGCCATTAAATAGGAAACTTAATAGCTAAAAGAAACAGGTGTCATTCGGAAATCAGGGCTTAAAACTTGGGTCCCTTAGTGTTTAGTTAACATAGTTTTGAAATCCAAAGAAACAGAAGAAGTGATTGGTTTATTCATAGTAGCACTTTCATGAACTACCGTCGTTTTCATTCCATTCGTAAGCGGTGGACACCCGACGGAAAAACAGGTTCCTTTGAAGTTTGAGTTTGGCAGTCCGTTAACATGATGCACAACTTTTGCGTGCGATAGTTTGCCTGAACGGAATTTGAAGCATACTTTATATCAGATCAGGGTTAATTTCTTAGAAAAAATCTTTGTTATCCAGTCTTTGCTGTCATTCTAGGGTAAACACTTGCGTAAACATCTCGCAAAATTTTGTGAAGGATTGGGACGACAAAACTTGTCGTGTTTGCAACGAGTTAGAAAGCATGTTTTTCCTCGTGACGTGTCCCACGCCTTAGGTTAAAACGATGGTATTAGTGACTTTGTACTAGGTCACCATTCACCGGACAGAGGCGGGTCTTTTTTTTTTCTCCGTCGACAGTACAAATGAATCGTTTTCCTTAATCCGACCACTTACACCAATCCAAACCATAAGTGGACTCGGCTTTCATTCGCAGAATCAATTGGCCACTGCATCGCCTCAGGGTGGAAACACTATGACCAGTGGTGGAGCCGGAAACAATAGTGTAAGCCCTCCTTCAGGCGCGCCATTGCCGGACCTTGTGAGTGGTTTTTTAAATCTTACAATAATGACTAAAGGTTCCCACTCTTTTGCTGCGTTGCGCTAGGGCGAACGAAATAGGCCATTTCGAGTTCCATGCCTGCCTCCTCTTCAAAAGCGGTTCTAAGGTGCGAAATTCTTGTTATGAAAATTAGTTTTTCATTCATATGTAAAGTAGAACTAATTAACCATCACAAAAACTTTCCACTTAGACTCTGCTTCGAAGAGGAGGCAGACATGAACTCGGCAATGGCCCATTCGGTTTTGGCCTTAACGGCGGTGCCTACTCATTCAAAGATAGTTCTGTGCGGTTTTTGAATAATGCGGGAAAAGCATATCGTCAAGAAGTGTTATTGAAAGTCAAGAAGAAAATTGGGGGTAACCACGCAGTTTTCCAAGATAATTAATTAACAATATTTGTAAAGAGCTTTAAAATACAAAGCCGATGTATGGCGTTCTTTTCCATATTGCTCCCTGTAAAAAATTGCGGGTGTTTCCTTGTTCCTAAAATTACTTTCAAACTTGTTCTCAGCTTTTTGATCCCTACATGTTTTATGTTCTCCAAAAAAAAAAAAAAAAAAAGAAAAAAAAAAAAAATTTGTTCCCGAAGACTGATGATATTTTTTGTCTTTTGTTCCCCAGTTCGAATTAAGCCTTGTTCCCTAAAACCCCTCCAGGGGTTATGATTCCCAAGCACTTTAAATACGATTAAGAGAATGACAAATTTTCGACCATTTCACATCGCTAGAAGTACAGCGGGACAATAACTGCCAACTGAACCTAGTGTGAGTGGCTTGGTGGCTCACGAGTCTCCCCCAAAAAAAGGGTTCCCCCCCCCCCCCCCAATTAAAGTAGAGTAAAGGCATCCAAATTGGTAATCAGACTGTGTGTAGGTTCGACTCCGGACAAGAAGCCCTCGGATTTTTCCGAACATCCCCGAATCGTCATCTGGACAATACCTCTCTTCATTTCATTTATCGGGGTTACCGTTGTGTCATCTGCGTCAAAATGAGAAAGCGAGTTTGCACCATTTGTACCCTCAGTATCAGTCCTTACAGTATAAGCAAGACAATCAACATCCCTTTTTGACTTATGGCTGTTTCTGCTTAGGTAGTCTCATACCCCGTAACCCCTTGTCGGCATTATCACTGTCAAGCCAGTCCCCTTCTGCTGGAGAGAACAAGACAACCAGAAACACCGGGAACTTCCTGCCCTACTCTTCCTCGAATAGTATGTGGGTTCTTTGACGTCCCACAGGGAACTTATGGAACCTAGAAGTATATTTGCGAGACAGTGCTTACGGTTTATATCCCTTATCCGAGAAGACTTGGAAGTCTAACCAGTTTCAGTCGAAATTACCAGGCAGCACTTTCCCTCCTCAGTTATTTTTAAGATCCTGAGTGTTGATCCGGCCGTGGATCGATCCCCGGCGACTTCCCGCATGACAGCCCGATGCTCAACCAACTCAGGTTCGATGTATCAATATTCAAGCATGGTCCTCGTAGGCTTTGCCGTTCACGGCAAAAAAACATTCAAATTAAACCATAAAGCATCGTAGCCGGTGTGAATGTTGATATGTCAAACGATTCCCTATTGTTGCGTAAACCTAGTTTAAGTGGCCTAGCTCCCACGAGTCTGCTATAGCTCCGGATTGCTGCATCCGAATTGGTAATCGGAAGGACATAGGAGCACTCGGAATTGTTTTCCGAGTATTCCTGAGTCACCACGCTCAAGAGAGGACGAGGTTAGAGAGCGGATACCCCCATCTATGGGCCTCCTCCATTTCTATAGGTTTTTAAACCTCATAGACCAATGTCGATAGATTAAAATTCACTCCTAAACAAAAGGCAATCATCTCGAGGCTCTGTGGAATAAATGTAAGGATTTGTATGATGTTTTTTCCGTAGAGCCTCGAGATGGTGCCTTTTGTTTAGGATCGAATTTTAATAATATCGACAGTGGTCTATTTTAGAACATTGTTCAGCTGCACAGCGATTTTTAGAGAGGCACCTGATTAGCCAGTTGTAATGAAGTAAGGAAATTTTAAATATTCG
The DNA here is from genome assembly GCF_036669935.1 of Montipora foliosa. Classification (NCBI taxonomy): domain Eukaryota; kingdom Metazoa; phylum Cnidaria; class Anthozoa; order Scleractinia; family Acroporidae; genus Montipora; species Montipora foliosa. Next base: position 73,099,528 of record NC_090869.1, on the reverse strand, counting down.
CGGCTTGACGACAGTGGATCCACGTTCGCTCCAAAGAAAAATCATTGACACAAAGGTTTTGATCCAATAAGTAGTAAAAAAAGGCAAATAAATTAATATAGCTTTCCAACAAGAAAGCGATGAAAGCCCCTCCCCGCCCTCAGCATGCTCACCTAATGTGATATTGGGAACGAAAACATTAAAATATCACTTGCCGAGTACTAAAAATAGATTATAAAAACGTATGATGGGGCATGAGAAAGGATAACCAGCAATCCTCAATAATGCCCTCATCCTCTTTTGCCCTGATAAATTCATCTCTTTACCTCTTACCAAAAATCGTGTGTTTCTTTCCATTTTAGGGAAAACTAGTCCAGCAATGCAGAGGATGCGTCTGTGGCCCTGCATTGTCAATGCATTAACTCAGGCTTTTGCTCGCACATTTCGCATGAACCCCTTCCACAAGAGGTGTGTGGACGAATTTGATTTGCGTCTCATAGAGGATTTTCGGGACTAGTTCTTGCCGAGCTGTTAAGTGCGCGCATGAGAACAAGTCAAAGCAGAAGAGACCACCATAGAGAATTTAAGTAAACGAGACTTTTAAAACGAAAACTCTTAAAGACGAAGTTTCTAATATATAAAAAATAATTTGCTGATTCAAAACTAGCGATTAAAAAAGGGAGATTCAACCTTACGACCTACTCACGAAGGGTCATTTTTCAAGTTCGATTGGAATGGTTTTGAAAGTAGCATATAGAGGCAAAGAGTGTTCAAAAACCGATACAACATGTATAACTCTAAAATAATAAGGGGCTAAAGTAACAATGGAAAGGTGTAGGAATGAAACCACATAAATAATAAAATAGCTATGAAACCTTTAAGGTATTAAAATACTAAGTCTTCAACAAATAGCTTTAAATTTGCCCTTCTTGAGTCCGTACTGTTTCTTCAGAGTCGGGCCACACTGTACTATTTGGAAGAATTGAATCTACCCAACTGTTTCGCTTAAGGTGATTCCTTCAGAAAAAAAAGTCGAACGGATTTTCTTGAAACCTTCCCCTGAATGTTCTCTTCTAATTCCTATTTTCAGAACTACAATAAAAAAAGATATTAGCACCCGTGCTTGCTTAAGATATTATGGGCCAATATTTACCCCATTGATGCCTGTCACTGTTACTACGCACTCGCGTTTATTTCATCGGCTCAGGGTACACTTTGCGGTAGCTAAACGAGAGGGTTTTATAAAAGTAACAGTTGAAAAACCCCTGATGAGGTAGAAAGTCTAGAGCATAGGGAAGACTGTATGATAATTAGTTTATGGAAAAATCACTCAGCTTAAAACGACGTCGACTCAAACAGTTTTTCTCGATTCTTTTTTTTCACGATAATTTTACATCTCTGGGTAAGGGGCCTTGTGTACGTTTTTAGCTATATCTTTTTTTCGTCGCGAATTAAATGTTTGTTTAAAAAGCTTTTTTGTTTTAAAGGGGATAATTTGTACACCGAAATTATGCCAATAAAAATATAGGTCACCGTGCTCGTTTAAGAGTAACACCATCATATAACCTGTTACGATCTCGATTATGGTAGATCGAAACAACAAGATTCCCGATTGGTCTCGGCGGGCTTATTCGCACAGAATTATGTTTTCATCTCACAAACTTCTCTCGCGTGTTTTGAGGACTTGTTTCAGCGTTTATGATCGACTTAACGCCATTTTTTACAATGTTACAAATTTTACCAATTTATAAATATTGACACACCATATGTGCAGTATCAGGATGCGCAGTGCAATACTGAGGGAATCACCTTAACGGCAATGTTTATGATACCATATTGAAAACCAATAAGTTATTATCAAGATACTCTCCTTTATGTGGGACGTAATAGGTTACCATTGCAACAAAAGGACTCTCTAAAAATGCCCTGTATTTGTGTTTTAAGCACTAATATCTCAAGACCGAACTCGGTGATCCCCATTTTTTATTGCTGGAGATTAATTTGCACCCTAAGGTAAAACTCTTTGCAAAGTTTAAAAAATTATCTGGAGCAGATTCATATCCACCTTCACAACTGGAAAATTTTGGTTTTGGAAACTTGTTGAAAATGGTTTTTGTGAATCACGTTAGTTTTTGCCTCCTGTATGCTGTAAATTTCAAAACCTTTCAATCGAACTGGAAAATGACCTCGGGAGAGGTCGCGGAAACGTCGTTCTTGCTATTTAGCGCTAGTTTTTATCATTAAATGTTTCCACCTAAAACATTTAAGGACAAAAATAAGCGAAAGACGGTTTACAAAATTTTTTCGATGACTCCATTTCATCATTTTTAAGTGAAGAGAGAATAAAATTGCTGGTTTAATGTTACAACAATCTTAACATTACAAAGCCTTACCTGGTTCAACTTCTAGCAGCTGCAACTATAAATCAACTATTCCAGTTTGATGGTACGCTTTCTGAACAGATCGGGCACGGCGTGGCAAGGGGCTCTCCCTTGTGTCCACTCATGGCTAACGCATTTCTCTGGTCTGGTCGAAGAGAAATTAGATCAATACAACAAGATCCCTGAATTTTACAGAAGGTACGAGGATAACACGTTTGCTACGATGAAAATGTACCATCAGCAGATTTCTTCTCGGCCGCTTAATATCTATCATCCATGCCATAAATTTTCACCATGGAACTACCTTCTGATATTAAACAAGTTCAACAAGTTACCATTTGTCTGTATGGAAGTGCTCAAGAAAGGCTGCAAACTGGAAAAGTAGTGTTTATCGGAAACCAATTCTTCACGTAACCAAAGCCACATTGATAAAGGTACAAGAAATCGCTACTGAAGACCATCCACATACACCTTATGCCAAAATGGCGGCTGAAATTTATGCTCATACAAATTGGCCCTTGTTTGCATCGTGCAAGATAAAATATTCATTTGATTTTTGAGCTTAAAACGAGTGCAAGAAGGTCTAATTTTGAATACCAACAAAAGAATATTAAGATGGTAGCCATTTTGGAATAAGTTGTATGGGAAGTCTTTTCAATCTGAATGTTGTCATCTCAATATGACGTTTAACCAACCCCTGGCAGCTTTCATCAATTCCACTATCTCTCACTTTGTCCCCTCATTGAGGTCTGAAAACGCCTGTAGTGCAAGCTGAATTATCCACTAACAAAAATGCTGTTCACCGGAGTGGGTTTGCCTTTTAACAATCAAAAGTCATCTGACGCAGAGAAAAGGCAATCATCAGATCTAAGCAACAACATCGATCACAACTTCATCAACGCTGTGTTCAAGAGTCGCAAAATTTCTGAAGACCTCAAGAGGTATGAGCCCCAAAAACCACCAATAATTAGCCAACAATGCGTTTTGTATAATTATACAATGTGATGTTTGCGATGCATAGTATGTCGGCCTAGACCAGCCGACACTTATTTCAACGTATTGGCGAACACCGTTATTCAGCAATCTGCAAGCACTTACAGAACTACCACGGTCTTGAAACCAGTGGTGTCCTTACCAACAATTTTTCCGTTATGAAGCAGTGCAACGGGAAAACTGGACTGTCTGATTTATGAAATGTTATTCATAAAGAAAGGAGAGTGCCATGCGTAACACACACTCATACTCCATACGCGCAAAACTATTTAGTTAAATTTGATCACCATTGACGTGTACACTTTGGGGACACTTGTATGTTTTTATCACCTCGCATGGGTTATTCTCTCTTCCATTTGAAGATGATGGCATGGGAGTCATCGAAACGTTGTGTAAAACCTTCTTTCGCTTATTTTTAAATCCTTAAATGTTTAACCAAGTGTACGAACGCACATATACAAAAATGTTTTTCGCTATTGTACTAATAATAATTTAATAATAATAATACTAATGATAATAATATAATATAATAATAATAATAATTATTACTTCTATTCGGCACAAATATCTATATGAATATTTCAGATGCTATTTCCGTTCACACTGTACCATACATTACCGATCACGTGGTATGATCAGGTTGGTAAGTAGGGATACAAGAGAGTAATTCTATTTTTTAACCCACCGATCCTAAGAACTTGATTGGCAGATACGAATGGTTTGTCAAGGAAAGTAAAGAATGAAGGAGCTATTAAGCTTCAGGCTGTCTCACAGACTTTAAATTTTATTTCGAATTGCCCGTTTGTCAAATTACGGCAAACGGAGGTACTAGAAGTGCGAAAAAAATCTCGAATCCACCGTAAACTCCGGGCTTCCCCTGTCACATGCGCGCTCTCGCAAGACTTTGTTTGGTTTCTCGTTTCTGGATTTTTGGGGTCCGCCTCTCTGAAGAATAACCAGTCTCTAATTTGATATACAGTACTGAGTTAACTACTAATAGCACTCATTCGTTTCAATCACTGTTTCACCACTGCCAATTGTATACAACAATTATCATTCCCCCCCCCCCCATGAAACGCGCTGCCCACCTTGTGGGCTGTAACCAATCTCGTATCCCACAAGCGCGAAGGGAGTATTTTCTTTTACTCCTTTTCCATTAAAACTCTGAACTTTTTTGATTTTAGGAAACAACCGACTCAACCTAAATCAGTTTCAGCAATGTTGTTGGGGGTGTATGCGCTGATAACAAAGATTGATAGAGCCAATCGTAATGCAAAAGCAATATCCGCAGACGGTTAAAATTTAATAATTAACAATTGCCTCCACGAGCGTACGTTGGATATGAGAGGATTAGATAGCCAACAAGGCGCGTTTCGGCGAGTTGGCTATAAATATCTCATATCCAACAACAACGAGGGTAATAATTGTTTTGCTAAACACGCTCCCAAGAATATTAGAACAAATTCTTGTCGGCTTTACTTTCCAAGAAGAAATCGGATGTTTCAATGTACAACTTGCATTGTTTTCGCTTCGCGTTATTAAAGTAACACAGATGCTTCAGTTGTCAAAATAAAGTTTTCAAGTTGCTGCTGCTTAAAATATTTTCAATGGCATGCTTTGGGCGGCTTTCTTTTTGCTCCCTGGTGTTGCGTTTTTTTAATGGATGCAAGCACATCGTTTCCTCAGCGCTCTTTAATTTTAAGCCTACGCGTACGCTTACCATGTTTGTATATTGTTAACAATTAGACCCGTAGCCCTTGCGAGCTACGGGTCAATAGCCCTTGAGGCGAAGCCGAATTGAGGCTATTGACCCGTGGCCTTTGAGGGCGAAGGGTCTAATTGTCTTAGTATAACCCAACTATTCGGACAGAAAAGGCAATAATAAAGTTTGCAAGTTAAAGAAATCTTTATTGGGAATAAAACGAAAGAAAGCGTCACGCTTTTCGCTACTTGAGGACCTATTCCTAATAGTCCTCCAGTAGCGTAGCCATTCAAAATGCAGGATTTGCATTAGTCCACTAGTTGGGTGATACTAATATGGTATATTATACCACTTAATGTGTGGGAACGAGGGACACAGTTTTGTTTTTGCCCTGAGAGTCCTGATGTTTGCCGAGGTCTAGGTAAACATCAGAACTCGAGAGAAAACAAAAGTATCTATTTTCCCGAGGGACACGACATTAAGGGCCATTGTATTTTAAACAAAGTGTAAATGGAGCCGCGGCTTAAGACAATTAGTGGACCTCCAATCTGTTTATAAGCGGT
>NC_090869.1:73078415-73093810 GCF_036669935.1 Montipora foliosa | reverse complement strand
TTCGTCCTAAAATAAACGAGTCGGTAGAGGGCTGATCTCGACATCGTAAAATAAATCCAGGTCAGCTAGGTTTAATTACAAATGAATGAAGGAGATAGTTTCTAAAGAAACTGGGGTGCAGAGTCGGTGGGGAAGTACTATACAAAATTTTGCTTTTATCAACGGAGTTGATCATGTAAATTGGCCACCGTACAGAGATTCTAAAGGCTCCTAGAATCTCTGTACGGTGGACAAACTACATTATCAACTCCGTTGATAAAACCAAAATTTTAGGTTTAATTACAGTTGTTTTAGGTGATTTCTTAGCAATTCTTTTGTTCTAAAACTTCGTTAATTGACTACGCAAATTACAAAAACCTTACCCTCTTTTTCGGTAACTCAGTCTGATCGGACATGGAAGCTGAATCAAAGAAGCGGGAGTATCTACGTTAGTAATAACAGAAAATGTCTCTACAGCGCCGTCAAAGTAGTTTTGAGCTTCTGGCCTTGCCTGGAAGGGCCCCGGAGCATGCTCTCCCAAAATATTTTTAAGATTTCGGTTTCAAAAAATCTGGCGCATTTTTTGGGGTAAACTCGGCCCCTCTTTTTTCAGCATACAGATATCCTCTTTTCTCAGCGTACAGACCATAGTCTTAAAACACGATTCAAAAGCTTTTTTTCCTCAAACGCCTGTTGTTTTCCACAAATAGCTTTATTGGGATAAGCAAAGATATTTACGCAACTACCAGCCTAAGCCAACAATGTAAGGCGTGAATCACTCATCCACTGAACATATAATAGACAAATTTCAATCTGAAACGAGTGACAATGTACCGGTAATCGTTCGCAGTGTCAGGAAGACTAGATCACTAATTTTGCCTTCACTAAAAGTATTAGAACAGTCAAACCAAACTTACGCGATGGACAAAAGAGATGACATGTTCCAATATCAACATGTGAAATAATCCTTACTATTCATGCAACAGAAAGTGCACATAATAAGAATGTCTTTTCCTTGCCATCTTTTCAGTTTTGGAATAGCTACAAAACACCATTCATTCACGTGGAAATGCTACTAAATTGTTGCCATGGAACTTTGTGATCAAAAGGTTCAGTTAAAGGAGAATTTCTGAATTGCTGGAATGGGTTAACATTTTAATGTACTGTAACATCAGCAAAACTGATGTTCATTGGCACCAAGGCCAAGCCAATTATGCGATGACAGTAAAAACCTGCTTCGCAATGCAAATAAGTTGTACTAAATTTTGCCCATAACAGAATTGTATAACTTACTCATGTCACTGCCAAAATGCTTCTCCAAAACATAAATGGCCTGTCTAAGATCTGTGAAGAACACAAATTATTTTAATATCAGTTGTCCATAGCGATTAGTCAAACTTCCCTTGCCTGCTTAGGTAAACACTCTTGGTTGAACATCTACGGCAGTAAAAACCTTAGGAATTTCATCCTAGGTACTTTGTAAAGCGAACACGGCCCCTATTACTAAGACTTGGATGCATTCAAGAAGATAGCTGTATGCCGAATTCTCATTGCTGGGGGGTATAATAATAACAACAACAACAACAACAATAATAATAATAATAAGGTGGCGAGGACTGATTAGTTGTGAGAGATGTATAAGGAGTGAGGAAAACAACCTAGGGTGGTACCTCGAGAATGCAACAGAGGAATTTTTAATACGCACAAAAACTGCTGGTGTCATTGAAACTGAGAAACTGTTAGCAAAAATGACTCAAGGAGGAGCTGGACTGATGCAGGGTTAAGGAAATGGAAGGAGAAAGCAATGCATGGACAATTCCTGAGAGATATGCTGGAAACCACAGATGCAGAACAGACATGGAATTGGCTGAGATCATCTGACTTGAAGGTTCAAACGGAAGCTCTTATTTGTGCAGCACAGGAACAGTCTCTAAGGAATAACTACGTGAAACATCACATTGACCGGACTGCTGAGTTACCACTGTGTAGAATGTGCGTTGAAAAGGAAGGGAGTGTGAGCAATCTAATAAGTGAGTGTAAAAGGTTGGCCCAGAAGGGATATGAAAGACGACATGATAATGTGGCAATGATTGTACATTGGAAGTTGAGTGAATTATACCAGCTAGAAAGGAAGGAAAAATGGTATATAAACATCTACCAGAAGTTACTGTGGAGAATGTTGAAGTAAAGCTATGTGGGATATGAACATTCAATGTGATAACATTGTTGAAGCAAGAAGACCTGACATTGTCATAGTGAGCAAGAAGGAGAGCAAATGTATATTTGTAGATATTGCTATTCCAGGAGATAGTAGGGTACATGAAAAGGAATTTGAAAAAGTCGAAAAATATCAGGATTTGAAGAGGAAAGTTGGAAGGATGTGGGGTATAAAAAATATGGACGTAGTACAAGTTGTTGTAGGGGCCCTTGGAAGTGTTACTTAAAACCTTGGACAATGGATTAAACTGGGGATTAGGGAACTAGAATTGGACTGTTACAGAAAACTGCGCTATTAGGAACGGTCAGGATTTTAAGGAAGGTTCTTGATTTCTAAGTTCCAGGAGAGTGTCCCCAGGGATCCTAGGTCATTTGTTATGACTCACTTTCTTGGGATGTATGTCAGCATGAGAACAGCCTGAGCTCAGAGCTAAATGGATAATAATAATAATAATAATAATAATAATAATAATAATAATGATGATGATGTGATGATGATGACAACAACTACAACAATGATAGTATGACAGTAATAATAATATCAAACATGGCACCAACCTCATGTGTAGAATATGTGGGTAATTTCAAGAAACAGTTGACCACCTTGTCTCGGATGTCCTGAACTTGCCCAGACACAGTACAAACAAAGACACCACAAAGACGCATATCTCCACTGGACAATATGCAAGCGCTATGACATCAAAGTGCAAGATAAATACTACAAACATGAACCTGCTACAGTGACAGAAAACCAAGCACCGACTATACTCTGGGACATGCCAATCCAAACTGACAAAGAGATAAAAGCAAACAGACCAGACATGGCGAGGAAAAGATAAGAAGGACAAAACCTGCCTGCTCATTGATATGCCTATCCCTTCATAAAGGAAAACCTCTTTGAAAACAGTAGAAAAGCACTCAAAGAATAAAGATCTTACAAACAGAAATTGAGAAAGCATGGAGAACAAAAACAACAACTGCTCCAGTGATCACTGGTGCCCTTGGGCTTGTCAAGAAGGGAACAGAAGACTACATCAGCATCATCCTAGGCATCAACAGAATAATAGAGCTTCAGAAGATTGTCCTCCTTGGAACTGCTCACATACTTAGCAGAACTCTATCCATCAAGTAACCCAGCAGACTTATGACTGCCCTAAGCTCATGGATTGACCTCAGCACCATAACTGAAAAGAGCAAAACTCTAAGGAATCTAGTACAACAACAACAACAACAATAATAATAATAATAATAAGCTGATGTATGCTGTTTGAAAAGAAAAAGATGATGACCTGAAGGGGAAACTAGAGGAGCTGAGGGTCTCTCCCAGTAAGGGCACAAAAAGCCGTAGATCTGGCATGCAAAAAGGGAGCCTCTAGTTGGCTTATTTCAATTCCACTGAAAGACATGAACTTTGACATAAGCAAGCAGGGGTTTCGTGACGCACTGAGGCTATGCTATGACTGGTCCATCCCCGCTGGCCCATCCCTGTGCGTATGTGGCTGCAGCTTTACCATGGACCACGCCATGATATGCCAGCGAGACGGCCTAATCATACAGCGTCACAACGAGATACGTGACCAGGAGGCAGAGCTACCGGATATGGTTTGCGATGACGTAGCAATTTAGCCCACCTTGCAACCCCTTGCAGGGGAGGAGCTCAACAGGGGAGAAAAGAAAGCACCAGATGCACTTCTCAATGTGCACTGCCATGGATTCTGGGAGAGACAGCAAGCCACCTTTTTTGATATACTCGCATGTCATCCGAATGCGGACTCGTACAAATAGCTTAGCCCCAAACAGACATATAAATTGCATGAAGACGAAAAGAAGCGAAAGTATGCATCTAGAATACTAGGAGTCCAGAATGGCACTTTTACGCCCTTGGTATTCACCACACCAGGAGGTATGTCTCAGGAGTGTCAGCGGTACCATTCCAGGCTTGCCGAGCTCATCTCTTCAAAGAAGCAGGAGGACTACGAAACAATCGCATGGATCAGGACGAAGGTGTCCTTTGCCATCCTGCAGACTGCCCTAGTCTGTTTGAGGGGAACACAGTCACGGAGAGGAAAGACAAATGTACAGGAGAATGACTTAGAGAAAGAGAAGGGACTTGCTGGACTGACATGATAATTTCTTAATGAATGTTTTATGCCTTTGCTTGATTGATTTTTCTTTTTCTTACCAAAGATTTTTTATGTACATATCTTTTAGGATTTTTTTTATAAATAGCTGTTCATTTTGTCAGTTTTTGATTATTATTATCATAGATGTATGAAATGAGGCCAAGAATCTCATTATAAATAATTATTATATTTCGGCTATAGAATATGACCACATCTTAACTCTGTAAAGTTTGTAGGAAATACTGTTTTATTACATATATTGTTGTTTTTTGGATAAGAGCTTGGGAAATTGCCAATACCGGTAATAACAACAACAACAACGACAATAATAATAATAATAATAATAATAATAACGGCGAGTGGCGAGTAGAGCGGACGTGTATTTTCGTCCTCTGAAAGCCTGCTAAATTTAGAGCGTCAAATCCATTTCATAAAGTATTTTTAACTACTTGGTCACTTGCTCATGCAAGTTGGCGACTCAAAACACTTATTCACACCGATTTTAACGTTGTTAATATCAGATATTTTAAGTTTTTAACTTCACTCAATTTGAATCGAATGGCGACTGAAGAAGATGGAATGTCAGGGCAGGAAGGATGCGAAAGAAATCGCCAAATTGACAGAAAGCCGACAGGAAGAGTACGATGGACGGATGAGATGATAAGCGATTTACTGCAACGCAAAAGGAAGGCACTGGAATTAGCATCATAAAGCTACCCTCCACGCCAAGAGAACAGGCGAAAGAAAGGCTACATGAAAATAATGAAAGAACTGTGGGACGAAGTGGGATACCAGGATCATGATTTTACGTGCCAGAACCTAAGAGATCAAGCGGCAAGGCAGGAAAAATCACTGGGGAATGTTGGAGAAACTATGGCAAGATTTCCGCACAGGTCCCTACTTCATTATGCATACACTCCTTTGTTTCAAGAAAACAATAGCGATAACAATAGACGTCCTTTGGGACTGTGGCGTTTTGTTCTTTCTTTTTAGTGGTTTTTTTTTTCTAAGTCTATATGGACTTAAAAAAAAGTCCGTCGAACTTCTGTCTGAAATACGGGACATCGAACAGTTTTTCCTGCAATTTCGGCACTTTTCCTGCAATTTTACCCATTTTTCAGTTTTAGAATAAGCGCAAGAAGTGGAGTTTCAAGCAATCGTTGTAATAGGGTTCAGATTCGCAAACATAACAAACAAACCAAATAAAAGTACTGTCATAAGAAATTTAATGGCTACCTGCTCTTTTTATCGTGAAATTGTTCTTCCTGTCTGCTTAAAAATTCGCCGAGACACTGCAAGTGTATATTTTCTTCCTTTCCTGTATTTAGGATCACGAACGGTGCATTTAGAGGGATTTTGCGATTTATCGCTCTTTGTAGAGATCGGCAATATGCTCAATGATACTTCCAAGTAAATAGCTTTGGTAGAGATCCATGGATGTTCCCGTACAAGGCATACTTCGTTTCACTCCCCATCATGTCTTTTCAATGCCCTGTTGTGGGCTCGTTTGTCTGGGTCGACGAAGTTTAGGCGATGGTTAACTGCGGTGAGATGATGTTAGCTCTTGTCTTGTAGGCAGTTGTAAACTTTCCGGCCACAGGTAGCTAGGGCTAATATTTTTTCAAGGAAACTTTACGGTCAGAAAATTAATATGTGTTCTGGCGGATTGAAGGCTATCCATTGCAGTTTTTTCTTGAGCATCGTGAAAGAGATCCATCTCCCGATGCGGCACTTTGTCTTTGCGTTTTCACACAGGTTTTGGAAACGGAAGACGAAAGTAGATTGTTTTCTTTGCACCACTCTGTGCACAACTCTGGAAAGGCTATAAAGCAGGAACAATTTCCAAATGATCAAATCTCCCATTGCTGTGACCCTTTTACTTCGGTAGCCATCTTGATTATTACGAAGACACAAGTTTGCTTCAAAAGAAGCCCATGAAAGATGCACCAATCAGACTTTAAGCGTGGTATACTCTTCCACGCAGTGAACTTATAAGTGTGCCGCACGCACAGGGCATGAAGGAAAAGCAGGTCACAGTTCACAGCAATACTTGAAAACCTAAAACTATCACAGGGACTAACCTTAAGCCTAAACAGTGCCTTTAGTCGTAATCAAGGTTACGGTTAGCATTATTAAAGGGATGGGTTGTATATAATTACGTATCATTGTTATGTAAATAGTCAGCCAGAATTCAAAATAAATATCATTTTCAAGGTGTGAATTAGCAACTTGACACGTTAGCTCAGTGGTAAAGAACAGGGACAAGTAATCCAGAGGTTTACAGTGGGTCGGAGTTCAAGGCAAGCTGCGAGTGACATAACGTGGGATAAAATGGCAGAAAAAGCCGAGCGGGATCTGGAAATAAAAACAAGACGAAGGGATGGAAAGGGGAAAGCTGGGACAAAAACGAGTAACGGTGTGGGCGATGAAGGGAAAGAAGAGAGAGAGAGAGGAAGAGAAAAAATGAGATCCGTTTTTATTCATCCCGTAAGTACAAATTACCCATGTATATATTCGGCTCTCTTGGGTATACGTATTGTTCTACAAAACAATAGCGCGAATGAATAATTAATTTATTCTGCATGCATAATGAAGTAGGGACCTGTACGCAAATCATTCCGAAACTATTTGCGAACGAGTTGGGACAAGGAGACCACCTACTGAAAATGAAAGAGAAATCTGTGATATGCTTGATAATAATTCTCAATCTTTGCAAACACAAACTTTTGAAAATGCAAATGAGCCAGAGTTACAGCACTCTGTCCCACAGGAATCGCTGTGTCAAGAAACAAAGCTTTTGTTGGACTCGGCTATCAAGATATTTGACTCAATTAGTTCAGAGCCCGGGGAATTAATGAATCGGGACATTGACACCAGAACAAAAGAAAGACCAAGTCAAAAAGAAATTGAAAACATCAATAAAGCCATCACCGAACTGACAAAAACCACGAGTTTCCAAACTAACGACCCCTTTGTTTAACTGTGGATCGCAAATTGTGCACTTTACGCAGTCATTGTAGCGTTCCTTCTGCATAAAGGATGGAAAAAACAAAAAAGCTCAACATCACAAACAACACAAGACAACTATCAAAACAAAATGAAAGCTAAATACGAAAGAAAGGTATCTGAAATGCGGAAAAAGATCTCTATGGCTGCAGCAGAAGTAGAAAGATTAAAAGCGAATAAAAAGGTCACGAAAAAAGGAAGGAGAAACAGAGCCGTACTGCTGGAAGAATGCAAAGTCTTGTCCGTCACGCAACTAGTGAATTACATGGAAAAGCAAAAGTCGACTGTGAGAAGATTAAAGAGAGAGTATTCGCGGAGAAAAAAGCAACAGCAATCCAGAGAACTCAACAACCAGTTCCAGACTGACCCAGGGCGTGTATACGCAAAGTTCGGAGAAATGATAGCGGAAGGTAAGGATCTAAACAGACCTAAGTGCAAACCTCGCCAGAGCACTATCAGTAACGAAACAGATGACAATCAGTTTGAAGACATCGAAGAAGCAAGCTCATTTTGGAGGCAAGTGTGGAGTGAAAGAGGAACAGGAAATAGAAATGCTACCTGGCTTGAGGATGTAAGAGAGGCAATTAATAAACATGTCCCACCACCATCAAATGAGAATTTTGTCCTTGAATCAACTGAAGCAGTGAAAACTATCATGAAGAAAATAAATTGGAGCGCTCCTGGGCCAGATAGAATCGCCAACTATTGGTGGAAGATAGCACATGCGCTGCATGAGGGTGTGACCAAATCGTTCCAATCCATCGGCCAGAGTCCTTCTGAATACCCCATGTGGTTTGCGGAGGGAAAAACGACGTTGATCCCTAAGCCAGGAGAATTCTCAAGTAGCAACCAAAGACCAATTACCTGCTTGAACACTATGTATAAGTGGTTCACATCATGCTTATTAGGACAAATGGATTGTCACCTAAATGAATATGGCCTAATGGAGGGAGAACAGAGAGGCGCCAAATCAGGATGCAGTGGCACTGTTGATAACCTGCTCATTGATAGAATGGTCACACAAGACTGTCACAGAGGGAAACGCAACTTGAGCATGGCTTGGATTGATGTCAAGAAAGCTTTTGACTCAGTTGACCATGAATGGCTTGCTGAGATGAAGATTCTACACAGATTTCCAACCTGGCTGTGCCGCACTATCGAGAGCCTGTGCAACAGCTGGAACACGAAAGTCGTCGCAAAGACGAAGCAGGGGATAGAGAAGTCTGAAGTGATACAATTCAGACGCGGCCTCCCTCAGGGAGATGCATTGTGCCCCAGGTTGTTCACCCTGTGTATGAATCCTGTGGCTTGGAAACTACGAGCTTCGGAGGGGTACAAGTTGTCCAAACCCTTAAGCACAAAGATCACGGATTTGCTGTATATGGACGACCTTAAGGCGTTTGCAGCGTCAGAGATCAAACTCAACAAGGTGCTGAAGTCAACCAAGAGTGCGATGCAAGATATAGGCTTAGAATGGAACCCAAAGAAATGCGCGACCGTCCATGTAAGGAGAGGCGTACAGGTGAAGGATGAAACTGGGATGCAGTTGGATGACGGAGCAGTACTGACAAATCTAAAGGAAGGAACTTATTACAAGTTCCTGGGAACATTAGAGAACCTAAAACAAGATGACAAGTTAGCTCTAAATGTTGCAGCCAAAGAATACCTACAACACATGTCAGTCATCTGGTCAAGTCCACTGTCAGATCACAACCGCGTAGCTGCATCAAACCAATTTGCCCTTCCCATACTGGGGTATCTAATGTGGACCCAGAACTGGCAAATAGCAGAGCTTAGGCAAATCGACAGAGAAGTTCGAAAAATCCTCGTTGAGAGCGGCGGCAAACACCCCCTAGGCTCGACAGCATTACTGTACCTCCCGAGGGAAAAAGGGGGACGCAGGCTGAAATCAGTCGAGCAAGAATACAAACTCGTCAAGATAAAGGCCGCTCTGAAAGTCTACAAGAATTTGGACCCGACCATTGCAGTTGTGAGAAAGTTTGAAGAAAGAGCAGGTGAGGTGGGACACCATTCATTTTTAAAGGATAGCATGAAGTATGCAGCAGAGCTTGGTCTTGGCCTGGACCTTGAGCACCCGTCACCCTGCATCACCCAGGGGG
Organism: Montipora foliosa; assembly: GCF_036669935.1. Lineage (NCBI taxonomy): Eukaryota > Metazoa > Cnidaria > Anthozoa > Scleractinia > Acroporidae > Montipora > Montipora foliosa. Next base: position 73,084,365 of record NC_090869.1, on the reverse strand, counting down.
GAGTAACAATCACAGACAAGAAGACCAAAGTTGCTTTGAAGGAAACTGTAGAAAAGCAGAATACGTAGGCTGTGAGGGAAAAGAGGTGGCAAGGAAAGCTACACACAAGTAGGTGGGAGGATGAAAGTCTGAGTAAAGCAGGCTGCTTTGCTTGGCTTAAGGACTGGACGTTGTGTCCGTCCAACACCGTTGCAGGAGTGATCGAGCTCTACGAGCAACTATTGCCAACACGAATATATTACAGTCACAAGGTGCGAGCCCGACCAGCTACTGAAGTGGCATGTAGGCTATGCAGTAGATCAGCAGAAACAGTTCAGCATATTCTAGCTGGATGTCCCACCTTGGCCCAGAACAAGAACTTGGAAAGGCACAATTACGCCTTGAAGATCCTGTTCTTCGAGATCCTGAAGGACGCAAACCTTATTGACAAAGTCCCACCATGGTTCTCCCAAGTAAAACCCAAACCAGTATATGAAAACGACCAGTTTCAAGCCTACTGGGATGTCCCGCTCTATGCTGAGCACACCGAGGTGAGAGCAAACAGAATCGATGCCCGTTTTATCGACCACCAACAGGAGAAGTTGATAGCACTAGAGATGAGCTGTCCATGGATTGATAACCGAACAAGTAAGGAAGAGGAGAAGACAGCCAAGTATGCCCCCCTAAGATGGGAGATAAAGCGACAGTACCCTGGGTACGATGTGCAACAATACAACATCATTATTGACGTGCTAGGTGGATGGTCCACAGACATGGAGGAGGGAATGAGGAATTTACTCGGGTCAAGAGTGAGAACTAAAGGAGTCCTGCTAAAGATGCAGAAATCGGTCTTATCAAGCTCTCTTAATATTGCCCGCAGTTTTAAAGTAATCACAAGGCTGCTGCCTAAGAAAATTTTAAAGGGGCCCTCAGAGCTAAACGCTGAGAACTTAGGAGCCCAACATATGAAGTGAAAGGTGTTGCTGTGAAAAATTAAGGAGCCCAGAGCTATTCTTTGGGAGCCCCAGGCTACCGGGCTCCTGTTAGGCAACAGCCTTGTAATCACATAAACTTTACGAGCAATATAACACGAATTTCATTTCAGCAAAGGATATTACTGTCAAAAAAAAAAAAGAAAAAAATGTATTACTTTTTTTTTTTTAAATTTAGCAGTCACTTATTTTATATTTTACACAGTTTAATAGATTTAAGTGGATAATACTTTTAGAAAGATATTTGTAAATAGGACTTGAACATGGTTTTTTTAAGGAGCTCCTGGGTTACGATTAACGCCCCTGATAGCTTTTAGGTATTGACATTCAAAAGTTTCAAACTGTCATAATAATAATAATAATAATGTTAATGGAGGTGACGAGTGGGGCAGATGTTCAAGAAAAAACAAGGTGGAAGATAAATTGGACGAAGGAAATGAATGAAGCGGAGTTAAGCTGTAAGCACAAGGCTCGGATCCTAGTAAAGTCTGATGAGGTACCATTATCAGAGAGCGGACGTAAAAAGGGATATATGCAAGTGATGAAAGAGATGTGGGATGCTATGGGTTATGAGGACTTTGGTTTAACAAGCCAAAACCTGAGAATTCAGGCCGCTCGCTTAGAAAAGTCGATGGGGGATGCTACTAGTAGTATCATCAGGCGAATTGGAAAACGAAAGCAGAATGGTTTAATAGACAGCAATAATGGAGAATCAGAACAGCGCGATGGTAAATGCCAGTCAGCGCGAAATGCTAATAAACAGGAGCAAGAGTCGAATCTGCATAGTACACAGGATCAGACTGTAATTCCAGTGGGACCAGTTAATAAGCTTACAGAGGAGAAAGACGATCTATTGGGAAAGGCGTTACGATTATTCGCATCGGTGAATCTTCAACCAGGCGATTACAGCAGCCGTGGGTTTGACACCAGAATAAAAGAAAAGCCCTCTGGGAATGAAATCAACATAATCAACAAGACTGTTCGCAAAATAATGAGTCAAAACACAGTCCCCCCTGTGGAAAACCCTTTCGGATACCTATGGGTTGCTAATTGCGCATTATACTCGGCTGTCATAGCGTTTCTGCTCATTAAGGGTTGGAGAAAAGAACATAACATGCGGACTGACAGTGTAAAAAGGCATAGTGACAAATGTAAGAGAGAATTTGAAAAGGACGTGACGGAGCTGAGAAAAAGAATATCGATTGCAAAGGCTGAGTTAAAGCGAATCAGGGAAAACAGAAGAATCACCAAGAAAGGAAGAAAAAACAGGACTATTTTGATGGAAGAATGTAAAAAGATCTCTTCTTCTGAACTGATTAATTATATGGAAAAGAAAAAGTCACAGTTACGTAAACTGAAAGCTGGATATACCAGAGGAAAAGAGCTTCATGAAGCAAGATCTATTGACCGGCAGTTCAATCAAGATACAAGGAAAGTTTACGCACATTTCAGGGCGCTGTGCAGTGAAGACGAGGAGCAACCTAAATATCAGAGTACCTCTAGCAATCGCTCTGGGTGTGATAGTGAAGAGAGATTTGAGAACATTGAACAATTTCTGGATAGAGTTATGGGAGACGAGAGGGACTGGGAACAAGGAAGCAGAATGGCTGAGTAAGATCAAGGAAGCAATTTCTAGGAAGGTTCCAGTGCCTTCGGAGGGGTCCTGGAGGTTAGAGTGCTCTGAAGCGGTCAAGTGTTTACTCAAGAAGAGAAACGAGCGCCCCAGGCACAGGAAAAAAAAATGAAATTCCATCCATGTTATTTGTTAAAACCATGTTGGGAAATAAGTTAATTCCCATTCTTAGAAGGTTCCTATTATTGGGATTTTCTGCGAATGAAACTTGGTGATCAATTATCATTAATGTGAATTAAGTTTCCTGAATGTCATTTTGCCATTTTCACATTAATGGAAATCAATTTGTTGAAAAAGAAATTTGTTTTAGATTACATTTCATGGATTTTACATACAAACCATTCATGGACAAAATATCAATACCATTAATGTTATTATGGAAAATAAAATCCCATTAATGGAATTAACATTTAATTAAAACAATGATGGGTATTTGAAAACCCATACTAGGGTTCTTTCCACAGCCATATACAGGAAATGTACCTAAACCCATTCATGTAACTACAGAATAAAAAATCCCACTCTTAGCAATGATCCGTATGAAAAACAGTAATGGTATCTGAAAACACAGGAATAGATTTTAAACACAAACCACTCCAAGTAAAGTTATCAATTCCATTAATGTTATCTCAAAATATGAAATTCCATTAATGACATCAACCTAGTTAATAAACCCTTGCCAGGGTCCTCTTTAATAACCATATTTGGGAAATGTGCCTACAGTAAATCACTTTATTTTGTTGTGGAATAAAAATTCCATTAATAGCAATTAACATAAATCTCAATCAACATAGACATGAGTGCAGTATTTATGTATAAACCATTTACAGGAAATACACTGAACCACTATAATTTTTATTGTGCTTTTCAATGACACACAACCTACATGTATGAGGTTCAAAACCTAATTAAATATTCCATTTCTCACTGCTAACAATCATACTAATAATATTATTGTGACAGCCACCAAACCTTGAAAAACAGAAGCAAACAAGATGGATCCAAATCTACCAATCACAGCTAACAGACATGACCTTTTGATCCTGTCTAAGAGAACTTGTTTCCCGAGAGGTTCCCTTCATGATTGATGGCAGCAAAAAATGTAACCGTTTACATGAACGTAACAGAGTTTGTGTGTTATTGATAGGTGCAACAGTATTAATATTATCTCGAAATAATACAGAAATGCCATACTCAAAATTCAATGCTGCTAGGTCCTACAGAACTAAAAGCCTTATTTCGCATACATGTACATCTTATGATTGACTGTTTATGTGGTGACTTTACTATAACAACCTGGAATCAACTTGCATTTGTTTGGAAGAGCAGTAAAGAGAAAGGCTACTATATTAACATTAGTGCACGGGCTCATACATGTACATGCAAAGGTTTAACATGGGTATTGATTATCCATGCACTGAATAAACTTACTTGTGGATTACATTGCCAGGTTGCTACTGTTTCCAAACATTCCCTTGCCAGTGGCCTTCCGCAAGTCCTAAAATACAGTCCCAGTGTACTGTCTGCACTGAGCGGTGCCCATAGCTCTCCCTAACATACAACCCTGCTCCAGGCTTAAGGGGGTTTTCAATATAGTAATGAAGTTTAACTGTTTTGTCTCTTTCTTGGACACTGATAATGTGTGCAATGTAGTTTTTCTCATCTGCACAGGCAACAACCACAACATCATCACGTTGGGGATAAAATGGGACAATCACTGTATCACAAGAAACAGGCAGTTGATTCCGCATAAAGTCAATGATAATGAAGTGATTAGGGTTATCTAGGTTTTCAGGATCAGGATAAAGAATAACTTTACGTGTTATTTTCTCAGTGGGAACAAGACGTTGCTGGACAGAAGGAACAACCAGTTTCCCAAAATTGTAGGGGTAAATCTTTGGCGATCCATCCGCATCTTTCATCTTTGGAAAGAGGCTGCCTCTCAACAGTGAGTGGAAACTGTTATCAACCACAACACAAAGAAAGGTATCAACACGTACAACAATTTCTTGGTCCACTTCATTGTCATCTTGAATGACAACTGTTTCACCTCCACGATAAAGAATACCATCTTTATTGGAGCAAGGTTTCCATAAACGTGAAAAAATGCAACAGTCAGTGTCAATCTTCTCAGCAATAGGGTACTGTTGTTGAAGGAGGTGCATTTCATGACCCGATAATCGATAGTGATTGTTTTCTTGTTTGCCAACAAGAATTCCTTCATTAGCAGGTCTTGATTCTGAAGGTAACTCTGAGTATAGTTTCATTGCTTCAGATACACTACTCGCACAAAGTTTGCTTGTATTAGAGCTCCCTGACCTTCTTTCCTTTTGCTTTTTCACCTTACTCTTCAAACATTTCAAAATTTCTCTCCTGGCTTCAGCTTTGGCAAAGGTAAGTTCAATGTTCTTCTTGTTTGATGAAGTGGCAATATATTTGGAAACTGCTCGCTCATAGGCCTCACACCAATAATTATCTGGTGAAGAAAAACGGAGTATGTCTTCAGCAGCATGCTCAAGATTGGTCAAGCCCTAGATTCTCCTCTGTCAGAATGATATGGCGCTTTGCCATATTGTCAAATAATTCCACATCCTCTTCCTTCCAACCATTTCTCCCACTGTAGTAGACCATTTCAGCCATTCTGGCTGCCAAAACCCAAATTTGAAAGTCATCATCTTCAATTAAACCACCTAAAACACACTCAGATGCTGGAAAAGCAAATTTTCTGTATTCTTCACTCTTCCAATGTCCAATTTTAGCACAAGACTTTGGGACTCGGCCATCCTTTAGCTCACTGGTCCAGGGCATTGCTTTGAGTCTCTTATCCACAGCTGATTTGTCAACAGAGTCATCATCAAGATAACGGTTTAAATCCTTCCGCACAACATTCAGTGGAATATTATGCATCATGTCAAACACAGTATCTAAAATAACATTGAACCCATAAAGCCTGTGCAGTCTGTGAAGAATAGATAGTCCAGTGTAACCACTTCGTCTTGCTAGAGTACTTCGTACAGTAGGTCGATCTTCCTCCTCAATTTGTGACATCACGCATACTTCATCTTCTAAAACCCGGGTTCAACAGGAAATCTAGCATGGTACCTGTTGCTTGCTACATAATAAGTACTTCCATTGTCAATGTTTGTACCTCTTAAATGATGCCTGCGGCAAGGTAGTATCCCACAGTTTATGAATTTGCCCACCTCACTTTGTGCGGGATAATCCCCTGTCCACAACAAAAGCATGCAACGCACAATGGTCTCCACAGCATTGCATCCATTTATTTCTATGGCATAATTTACCTTGTTCCCCTCAATAAAGCTGTCCTCTAGATCTTTAATAAGTG
>NC_090869.1:73065915-73068415 GCF_036669935.1 Montipora foliosa | reverse complement strand
GCCAGTTGCTGATGGCCTCATTAAGGCTGGTTACGTAAAGTTGACTAAGGAGCTAAGTCATGACACTATAATTGTTCGTGATGATATTATCCTGTTAAAACCATTTTAGATACCTTGTGGTGTAAGAATTCTGCCAGGAATGTTTGGTGTGTTTACCAGTGAGGAAATAGGTTCCCCTCCCCCTTGTTGTGGTTGACTGTAAATCCTTAATTTCATACCAAACTGAAGTTTGGAAGTTCAGGATGTTATCTTGAACATTAGTGCTTTAAACTTACCAAATGGATATAGAACTCCTCTACACACTGAAGCACTTCGGTGTCATTCATTTGGTGCCCATATCAATACTAAATCTGGTAAGCCAAATGTTGTGTTCAGAATGGGTAATATTTAGCTTTCAGTTAGTGAATGTTTAGAATTTGTGTTATATCGCATGTACAATGACTGGTTCTTGGTTAGTAAACAATTGAGTTGTCTTTATTGCTCCATTTTGTTAGCCAACATGTAGTTCAGCTTTATCCCTCCATAATTATAATTGTACGGTCACATGCTTTGATTCCCAGAATAAAGAACACATTGTTGCACGCTTCCTATACATGAGTGAGTGTCCTTGATTTGGCATCCTCTACATAGATTCAATAACAACACAAGGCATAAATTATGTTAGTCATTTTAACTATCAAACATTACATTAGTATACTTCACATTACTGTTAAAGTAATGGGAAATTACTAAGAACAAAATTTAATTCTTGTTCCTTTAGTAACAAGGTAATGATATAATTACCATAAATCAATTTGATGGTTATTCACCTTTTCCCATGGATGATTTTTGACCACCATGGATGCCATAAATGGCATCATTAATTCTTTTCCCATGGATGGTTTGTGACAGCAGTTAAATCTACTATTTCCCATTTTAAACAAGTGAGGGTTTAAATAAGAATACCATTAATGGGTTGGTGATAAAAAACATTATTGATAATTCACCTCTTCCCAAGAATGGCTTTTGAGAATATTTCCACTAATAACTTGTTTGGGTTTTGAAACAATTCCATTAATGGGTTTGAGAACAGAAACGTTGGTAATTATTAAACTTTTTTCCATGGATGGTTTTTGAGAGTGGTTAAACAGCTTTTTCCCATTTTTAAATCTGTTTGGATTTAACAAATACCATTAATAGGTTTACGAAGAAAACCCATTATTAGTTATTCTCATTTTTCCTTGAATGGTTTGTAAGAATGGTTAAATTATCATTTCCCATCTTTAAAACCTCTATTGGGTTTTAGGAAAACCATTAATGGTTTTTAAAAAAGAACCCATTAATGGTAATTATTCGCCATTCACATGGATGGTTTTTAAGAATGGTTAAAGTATCATTTCCCATTTTAGAAACCATTATTGGGTTTTGGATTTTTTTTCCTGTGAGGGCCTGACCGCCTTGTTAACTATTGGTGGAAGCGCATGCATGTGCTGCATGAGGGGATCACTAAAGCCTTCTTTGCCATCTCTGAAAGCACCGAGGAATATCCCACTTGGTTTTCTGAGGGAAAAAAGCGACTCATCCCTAAACCAGGTGAATTCAGCAGCGAGAATCAGCAACCAATAACGTGCTTAAATAACATCTACAAATGAATTCGACCTTATGGAGAGTGGACAAAGGGGAGCCAGATTGGGCTGCAGTGGGACGTCAGACAATCTTATGATTGACAGAATGGTGACGTTAGATTGTCACAGAGGAAAACGAAACCTAAGCATGGCTTGGGTAGACGTAAAGAAGGCGTATGACTCGGTGGATCACAGCTGGCTGCTTGAAATTATGGAAGTTCACCACTTTCCTTCCTGGCTTTGTAGAGTCATGAGATTCTTAGTTGCAAGCTGGAATACTAGGATTGTTACTACCACCAAACGTGGTCCCGAAACCTCTCGTTGTATTCGATTTAACAGAGGATTACCGCAGGGAGACTCACTCTGCCCATGCCTCTTTACGCTATGTTTAAATCCAATAGCATGGTCACTGGAAGCTACTGAGGGATATAAGTTGTCTAAGCCTATAAGCGCCAAGGTATCCTATCTAATGTATATTGATGATCTGAAAGTTTTTGCGTCCTCTGAAGCTAAGCTCAACAGAGTTTTAAAATCTACCAATGCCGCCATGGAGGACATTGGACTAACATGGAATCCTAAGAAGTGCAATGTGATTCATGTGAGGAAGGGGGCTCAAGTGCATGATGCAGCAGGTGTGAGGTTAGGTCACGAGGGGGTCGTGGAAAGCCTGGACGCGAGTTCTACTTACAAGTTTCTAGGGGTGAGAGAGACTGTGATGCAGGAAGAGAAGCTGGCATTGGAATGTGCAGCAAAGGCGTACCTGCAAAGGTTGTCATTAATTTGGAGTAGCCCTCTGTCTGATTCCCACCATGTGACTGCAAGTAACCAGTTTGCTCTTCCAGTCCTCTCCTATTTGATGTGGACTCAGCATTGGCCTATTACAGAGCTTAGAGTGA
>NC_090869.1:73058415-73060915 GCF_036669935.1 Montipora foliosa | reverse complement strand
GATTCACGGCCGTTTCCATCTCAGACTGGAAACTTTCTGATGTACTTCTTCCACGCTTGGTTTGTCCTTGAAGAGTACCACTTAGAGCAATCCCTTGGAATGTTTGAGTGCTTTCGATCATCTTCTTGAACTTGGTAAGGTAACCATCTGGCTCAGGACGATTTTTGAGGCACTCCACGCGTGTCATTGTTTCCTTAAGATGCGACACTGCTGTTGGGAGGATGATGTCGTTTCGCTGCATTTGAAGACTTAAACGACTTAGAATGGAAAATAGATCTGCTAAGAAATGACAGAATGCAACAAAATGGATGTTTTTCATCTCTACAGAGACATGTTGCGCTCGTCCCTTGATGTCAGCATTTTTTGAGTTGACACTTAAGTCTTCCATATGCATTAACACGGCGGCATACTGACCAGTAGCAGAAGCAGAGGTGCGGCCAACAAACACTTTAAGGGCACGGCTGACGTGAGGAAGCCAACGAGTGCCTTTCACTTGTGTGGGTTTGAGGATGTTCGTTTCCAATTCTTCAGCGATGGACTTCAATTCTCTTACACTCTTCGGACTGTAATGGTAGGTCTTCCAAATCAGGTGAAGGATATTGTAGACAGTGTCTACAGACTTGCAGCTTTTCTGCAGCTCGATCAGGGCTAGTTCTAGTCGGTGAGGAAGGCAGTGGAAATCCACGAGGTAGGGAACTTCTTTTCTTAACAGTGCTGCAAGCCCGCTCTTCTTGCCCAGGTTCACAGAAGCACCATCGGCACCAAAAGCCAGTATTTTTTTACTCCAGTTCTCCACCCCTGCCTCTTCAAATGTAGCGCTAACGGTCTTCTTGAGTCCTAAAACAAATTTTTGAAAACAGTTTAAACCCCACTCTGTGCTTCTAATTATAGAAAAAAACATATCAAGTATAAAAATTTCAAAAGGTTCGTACTTATGACAAGAAGCTACTTTGTTTTAGAATCTCTAAGTCTTACTGTTAAATACTGCAAGTAATCCTAACAAAGTCATGGTCAGTCATAGCATAAATTAACGGGGATTCCCCCCCCCCCCCCTTTTTTTCTGTACGAACCTCGCATGATTTTGTTTGAACAAAATATATCGGATGCTGCAGTGATTTAATGGAAGGTTGTGATATTTTTGCTTACCTTCTGCGTGCGCATGCTCCACAGCTTTATGACCAATCAATCTATTAGTGGGGCGACCATCTTGAACAAATCGGCAGAACACAGTTTCGTTCTCAATCCCTCCAGCATCTGTTGCACCATCTGCCATCACACTTATGTAGTTCTTTTTGGCAATTTCAGCAGCAAGATCTTCTTTAGCAAGTTTACCGATGACAGAAATCATTTGAGCGCAAGCCCTATCGTTTGCGTAGGTGGATGTTAACTGTATGCCATTTTTCTTCTGCAGATCAATAAGCCCGTTAAACTTGCTAAACGGCAGTTCCTCCTTGGCAATGAAGTATGCGGTCGTCATTTTCACGGCAACTTCCTTGCGCTCCCGTTCTTCCAAATCTTTCTTTCCTTTCGAGAAACTTTGAGCAAGGACACTTTCTCGAACTGGCTTCTGCCTTGCCAGGACTGCATTTTGGGCGCGCATGTGAGCATTACTTGAGGCATGTTTTTGCATAGTCTCTTTTTTGGTCGACTTGCATCCGGTAATGAATTGATTGTTACCTGCTACCTCTGGAGCACTACAGCAGACACCACAGCGAAATGTGTCATCCTCGTCTGAAATCGTCAACCAGGGGAACTCATCTTTCCATTTCAATATAATCTTCTGCTTTGAAGAACTTGTTGACTTTTTAGCCTCAGGCTCTGTTGTGTTTTCAAGACCAGTTGCTGCTGCTGTCCGTTTAGGAAACTTTCCTGAGGTAGATGTAGCAGTGGCACTACTAGCCTTCGGTTTCAGAAACGAAAACAGAGTCCCCTGCTGCTTTGCCTTCTGGGTGACACCAGCGTTGGAAGGAGAGCTTTGTAGATTCTCATCAGTTGATGTCCCAAAGACTATTGGAACAAAGTGGTTAGGCTGGTACCATGCTCCTGGTCGTGAATCTAAGTTCGCATCCCTCGACCACAGGATATTTATTGGTTCATTCGTAACCTTCAAAGAGATCTCCGATGGGCATCGCCTTGGCTGGAGTTCTCGATGCATCAAAGGGCGGTACCGAAAACCAACATTGGGATATATAGAGCGTATCGGAGTTGACATAACCGAGGAAAGACCCATAAAATGCACGAGGGAAGACCACTCTCCCTTTTCACAAGCGACAAAAGCCTCTTCTTTGACAGCTTCCATTTTGTTCTGTGATGCTGTGTATCTCTGTTCACCTCTCGGTGTTAGTGCAACTGAGAACAAAACATCCTCGGCAAGTTCAGGGCTACATCTTGAAGTTTCACTAAACACCTCGTGGTCAGCGTAAAATTTGGTGTTAAAATACAATTCTCCGGCCACCAGAAGGCGCAACAAGATGGTATGGTCTTCATGGCCGAAAAGAAC